>NC_134408.1:154730668-154968168 GCF_038048845.1 Mixophyes fleayi
CTCCCACAATCCAAATACATACTGGCAGGTTAATTGGCTGCTATTAATAAAATGACCCTAGTCTGTCTGTGTGTGTGTCTGTGTGTGTGTCTGTGTGTGTATGTGTCTGTGTATGTGTCTGTGTGTGTGTCTGTGTATGTGTCTGTGTGTGTGTCTGTGTGTGTGTCTGTGTGTGTGTCTGTGTGTGTGTCTGTGTGTGTGTCTGTGTGTGTGTTAGGGAATTTAGACTGTAAGCTCCAATGGGGCAGGGACTGGTGTTAGTTCTCTGTACAGCGCTGCAGAATTAGTGGTGCTCTATAAATAAATAAATGATGATGATGATGTAAGTATTTGAACTGAAAGGAGGGTACGGGCAGCATCTGCATGTAGAACAGTGTTTTTGTACCTTGGCAGTGTTTTCACTTATTTATATTGTTCCAGTTTTCTGGAAAAATCCACTTCAATGGGAATTTCCTGGGAAATCAGACAATACCCCTAATTCTGGTCTTATGCAAATACTTCTTCATTAACATAAACAATGCTACCAGCTGTTATCCGTCAGCAGTGGTACACATGTGAAAGGGGTGAGGGCGAGCTGCCGAAGGGCCTATCTTCCTTCCTTGTGAGTGACTGTCACCTGATAGCCCTGTGTAGCACATGGGTAACATGCAGACTGAACTGCAATGCTCCGTATATAAAACTTATATGTTAGTTCTAATACGGGCAGTGAATGAGGAAGGGGATGGAGAGTGGCAGTAGTTGGGATAGTGTGTGTATGTGTATCACACTCATCATCATCATTCCATAGTACTGGACGATCATTGTACAGATATGACATATATGAATACAATATACATAATAACAGATACATGAATACGATTAAGCATCATAACACAAACATTCATCAGCTAACACAGATAGAGGTATGACCTTATGGATGTCAGTAAACAAACACCATAGAATTCAGCATGAGACATGAAGGTAAATGAACATGAGACATAGGATGAGAAGACCCTGCCCATGAGAGCTTACATTCTATAGGGAGCGGTTAATAAAAGACAGTTGGAGCAAAAGGACACAAGTGGATGTGCTGGCTGGTGGAAATACAGGAAGTGGACATAGGGTCTAGGTAAGAGTAGGGTAAGCCAGTATGAAGAGGGAACTTTTAAACGATTGTAAGTTGGGAGAGAATCTGGTAGGGTGAGGAAAGAAGTTTCAAATAGTGGGGCAGCATGGTGGCCTAGTGGTTAGCACTTCTGCCTCACAGCACTGGGGTCATGAGTTCAATTCCTGACCATGGCCTTATCTGTGTGACGTTTGTATGTTCTCCCTGTGTTTGCGTGGTTTCCTCCGGGTGCTCCGGTTTCCTCTCACACTCCAAAAACATACTGGTAGGTTAATTGGCTGCTAACAAAATTGTCCCTAGTCTCTCTCTCAGTCTGTGTTTATGTTAGGGAATTTAGATTGTAGGTGGGTGAGGGGGAGTTTACAGTAGTCAAGGTGGGATATAATGAACAAGTGGACCAGGTATTCAGTTACTTCCTGAGTGAGGATGGGGTATATTCTGGCAATGCTGCAGAGGAGGAAGCAACAAGACTGCGAGAGGGATGGATGTGAGGAGTGAAGTTGAGGGTGCTGACAAGGCTGACAGGGGTTAGGGGTTAGTGACATTAGCAGGGGGAAAGATAGTGAGCTCAGATTTGGTTTAGTATGAGGAAGTGCTGGGTTATCCAAGTGAAGATTTTGGAGAGAATAAGAGGAAGGGAGCAGGAGTTGAAAGAAGAGTGTAATGATTGTCTCGTCTGAACGAATAAAGTCCTGGGGTGATGGATACAGGTGTTAGCCTGGTTTAGCGCTAGCCGAACAGAGGCGCAGATTCTCATGGGTTCCCCAGTCTTCACCAAGAACCGCCGCAAGGCAAGATGGACTTTAGCAACCAGGAAAATGCAGGTCGCGGCCCTCTGATCAGCCACTAGGCATAACACAGCGGAGAGAAAGAGAAATACGAAAGCGGGTCAACTAGCAGAGGACTGGTACATTGGTGGTAGCGAGGTACAAAATCAGTATGGAGACGGGAAGTCCAATAACAGGCCGGGATCTGGTACACAGGCAATAGTGCAGTACAAAATCAGGATCCGAGAGAGAGTGGTCAAAACAAGCAAGGACTGGTACACAAGGGGTTACTAGGCAGAAACACTTTTCAAGAAGGAATCCCAAGGAAAACCAAGGTCAGCAACAATACAGTACAACAGGGAGTCCATCTGGGTATGGACAACTGTAACTCTGCACTGTTAGAGTGTAAGAGTGGGCATTATATACACTGCAGGTTTGAATATGCCGCCTCCCAGCCACAATCATGTGACCGCCCAAACCAGGAAGTGCTGATCTAACACAGAGACAGAGGGAATCAGCAGCACAGGAGTGTGAGCAGGTAACTTTTGAGACAGAGACACTGAAGAAGTGACTTCAAATATATGAAGTGTCACGGGCACTAGGAGTCTTTACCCAGGGATCACCAGATGGTAGGCTTACCAGAGCAATGTAGATGGTAATAGGGTACTCTGGTAGCTGGGTGATCACGGAACATGAAATGATGACCGATGAGATGCTCAGGAAAGTCTATGACTAGCAACACTGGTAATAATGAGGTAATGATACACAAGGAACTGTATGGACAAGGACACGTGAAGGTAGTCAGTGGTCTGCGATAGCAAGTTGTACCACTGCTATAGTGAGGAGGAATGTCCAACAGAAACAAGGAGGTGATGAGAGTCAGCGGTCTGCGAGTAGCAAGTTGTACCGCTGTCTGAGTGAAGGAATGGAATCCAAGTGGAGGTATCCAGGTAGTCAGTGGTCTGCGGTAGCAGGTTGTACCACTGCTATGTGAGAGGATAATGGAACAGGTGATACCGGAAACAGGGATCAGTGGTCTGACATCAGCAAGTTGTACCACTGCATATATATGTGAGGAGGTGCACGGGGGAAGACTGCAACACAGGATATACACAGGCACCTTATACACGATCCACAGTAATATGCACAATATAGGTATATATATATGTAAATGACTGATCAGGTCTGCAATCTAGAAAGTCTCTTGAAGTAGTCCAGCACAATGATAACACAGTCAATGATGGCAATAGACTCAGCGGAGAGCGGACTCCAGAGAGAACCAAACACAGTCCAGCAAGATATGCAATACACAGCACAGTCAATGAGAAGTATGCATACCGTGGTTCAGCAGTAGCAGTCAGATGGGATTGCAGCGGTACCTGAGCGGCTGGAGGCCGACTGGATAGGAAGTCCCTGGATAGGAGAAGCAGCGGTCTAGCAGGTGCAGCGCACAGGTGAGTAGACCGACAGGGACACGAATCCACGGGAGTCAGCAACACGTGGAACTGGACTCCTAGGAAACCCAGGAGAATGGAGATGATCCAGCAGAGGGTAGTAGAAGAGATACAAATCCAATGCTGACAGGAGGGTAGAGGCCAGTGGAACACGTGAAGGCGTGGAGAGTGGATCAGCAGGAGATGGACGATAGCGCTGACCACAGCGGCAGGACTCAGCGGCACACGGAGGTAACCAGTAGCAACCACAGGAACCAACAGCGATGAGAAACAGGAGTGCAGCGCAGGGCAGGAGCTGTAGATCACGAAGTGAAGCAGATGGTAATGAAAAGCGGCAGTCTCGAGGAAGGCACAGCAAAGATGAGATGAGAGTGTAGTGCACGGAGGCAGCGGATAGTAATCAGCTGGCAGTCACGATGTTGAACACAGGCGAGTTGCAAGCAGGAGACTGTAGTGCACAGAGGCAGCAGATAGTAGTCAGCTGGCAGTCACGATGTTAAACACAGGCGAGTTGCAAGCAGGAGACTGTAGTGCACGGAGGCAGCGGATAGCAATCAGCAAACAGACTTGATGAGAAGCAGGTGAGTGAGGTAAAAGCTGGAGTGCACGGAGGCAGCGGATAGCAATGAGCAAACAGTCACATTGATATAAAATAACGTTGAAGTGGTGTAGAAGACTGTAGTGCACAGAGGCAGCGGATAGGAATCAGCAAACAGTCATGATGATACAGTTGATGGTAGAAGTGGTATGGAACCACAGTAGTAGAAGTGGTTTGGAAACCACAGGAATCAGCAGCACTGAATACACAAGTAATACAGGAACACCTTCAGAGACTCATGAGGAATGAGACTCCAAGATCAGGCAACGTGGTGTTGACCACAGGTGCTTAATATAGGGAGGTTGCCTGATCTGCCAATTGAGTTAAAGGGGTATACACTGAAGTATAGAAAAGGGCTGCGCATGCGCAGACCCTCAGGATGGTGGACGACCACGGCTCCTAAATGTCCGGGAAGAGGCACTCACGGTCCGGTGAGTGACATGAAGATAATCAGGAGAGGACAATGTTACAAAGTTGAAGGGAGGGAAGGGTGTAAAAGAGAAGAGAGCGATCAACAGTGTTGAAAGTGTCAGAGAAGTCATGGAGTAAGAAAAGGGAGAAGTGGTCATTTGAGTTAGTCATTGGTCACTTTGGTGAAGGCAGTTTCGGTGGAGTGAAGAGGGTACAAGTTAGACTCAAGAGGGTCAATAAGAGAGTGAGAGGAGTGAAAGTTGGTCAAATGGTGGAAGACAAGTCGTTCAAGAACTTTGGAAGCTAAGAAATGTGGCAGTGGCTGTAGAGAGAGAAAGGGTCAATAGACGGTTTGTTGAGAATAGGGGAGATAATGTTTGTTTAAAGGCAAAGCGTTGGAGGAGAGAGAGTGCGCTGCAGCTTGCAGGGAACTGGGTTGAAAGGGCAGGTTGAGGGAGAAGAAGAAGAGAGAAAAATGAGGATCTCTGAGCCAAGTTGAGGGCAGGATGGCAGGGTGAGAGGTGGAGATGGTGGGCGGGAGGAGGTGGATCTAGCCAGAGAAGATATTTGGTGGAAAGTGTCAGTTTTGTCTTTAAATTAAGTGGCAAAGTCTTGAGCGGTGAGGATGAGGGAGGATAAAGAAGTGAATTGACAGTGCTGAAGAAGAGAAGAGTGTTGTTGGACAGGGTGGAGATGAATGATTAAAGCGTGTTTTGGCGAGAAAGAGGGTAGTGCAGTAGGAAAAATGGATGAATTTAAAGTGGATGCAGTAAACTTCAAAATGAGATTTTAACCATTAGTGGAGAGTGCAATAGTTGAGATTGACAGAGACAAAAATGAAGTGGCTAGAGCACAAGGGAAGAATTGGTTAAGGAGATAAGGCAGGAGCAGATATTAGGAAGGTAAGCCTGGGAAGTGTGGGGGAGATAAAACTCACTGAGCCTGATTCATTAAGAAAAGCAAGGCAAAAAAAAGGAAGCCTGCCTATAGATAGTTAAGGTGGGACCTAAGCCCAAACTACTTAATTATTAATCATGTTTCATAGTGTTTCTGTATGCTAGATATATTATGTTTGAATACATTTATAGTGTCAATCTACTTTTTTCTACCCACTACTCTTCATATGTGTGTTTTTAGTTCCATTTCTGCTAGAATGATGTCCCAATTATAAGTTGTGAACAGGATTTAAATATAGGGCTCAGCACTGAAGAAACGTATATATTTGCATATGAGCCTTTTTGATTGGGCTGTAGCCATGTCTTTTATGTATGTTCCTTCCTATTGGTAGTTTGGGCTTAGGTCCCACCTTGACTATCTATATAAGAATACTATGGACTACATAGGTACCGTCTTTCCTGAGGAAGCCTGCCTTTGCACGGGTGAAGCGCGTTGATTTTGAAGATGGTATATCGAAACCATTTGGATATCAGTTTACAGTACAGACACACGGATCAAGAAAATCCTCCTTTGTAACTAATAGGACCTTAGACGAAAGGATGCGCTTGCACACAAGAGTCCAGAAGTGATCATGAGTAGAAGAGCACACGACGGAGGACACAGCCGGCTGGCGCTCCTCAAGTTTAAGAACTACAGGTGAGAGATTGGTACTACTTTTGGACCGGAGACTCCGGGCATGCAGTTTACTTTCAGTACCCTCTTTACTTCTGCTATGATGATTTCGGGACTTTCTTTCTGTTCTTAAATTCAAAAATCTATGGAGGTGTTTTGAACATATTTGAAGAGGACTCCGGTGTTCTGTTTTTAGGATATATATATGTATATATCCATTGGTTACATTTTTATTTTTATTTTAATTTCCTATGAATGCACATATATTTTTTATAAATATATATATTTTTTCTAGACTGACAATTTCATTCTTATGTTCGATTTTGTCTGCAATTTATATAATATATATATTTTTGTATGTGTTTTTGATATTATTCTATTTGTGGGAATATTCCTACTTTCTTATTTATAGATATAAGATTTTTTACCTATACCCTTTTCTATTTGTTACTTAGTCCCCTCATTTAGAGCCGGGGAATATATTCTCTATCAAGAGTTGCGGTTACCCTCAGAGCCGTTACCTCGTCCCTTCTACATCACGGCAGTGGATGAAAGTCGCATCTCAAATAGTATTATCACCCACCAGACTCATCCTCTGAAGATTAGAGTGGGGGTTCTGCACTCAGAATTGTTTAAGCTTCTTATCATTCCCAAAGCTTCACATTCCTTAGTCCTAGGTTTACCTTGGCTCCGGTTACATAACCCCAAAAATGGTTGGACTACGTCTTCTGAGACGTAGTGTGTATCATCCTGGTGTGTATCTTATAAGGACTCCTGCCTCCAGAGTGTCATACCTCTTAAAACCACAGTCTCCTCTGGTCAAGAGCTTCCACCCTTACCTTACAGGGACTTCTTCGATGTCTTCAGTAAAGCTGGTGCTGACTCCTTACCACCACATAGAGGGTGCAATTGTTCAATCTATTTGATGCCAGGGAAGACACCCCCTATGGGGCGTACCTACCTGCTCTCTCTTCCTGAGACTAAATCAATGTCTGAATACATCCAGGAAAACCTTGAGAAGGGGTTTATCGTCCATCTTCCTCACCTGCCGGAGCAGGTTTCTTTTTTGTGAAGAAAAACGATGGCGGTCTCCGCCCCTGCATTGACTATAGAGGTTTGGACGATATTACCATCAAAAATCGCTATCCTTTGCCCCTAATCACGAAATTGTTTGACCGTAGATTTAAGAGGGGATTACAATTTAATTAGAATTCGTACACATGTTTGTGAACTATGTATTCAGTGCACAGATTTAATACAATACTCATTGTACACTACCCTACTTGTCATTATTCACTGCTCCACCTACTGATCTACCTACGGTCATAATATTACGTTTACCATATTCTCTGTGCCCTGAGAACTACTGTTACATAGTAGGGTTAGAACCCCCCTCTCTCTCCAATATTCCCCAGTGGTAGCAATGATAACACCGGGAAGCAGAGACAACACAACAGCTATATGTTTGTAGAAACAGTATATAAAGAGCTGTATTTTGTATTTCAACTGTAGTATCATCTATACTTTAGTGTGATCTCTAGTACCTTCAACAAGTGTGTAAAGGTCCTTATAAGGAGCAATAGACATCACTGCTTTAAGATTCTTCCTGACTCCCACTACCAGCTGTATCCTGAGACCAACAGTTAAGAGCTTACACTCTAATCCGTTCCCCGGCTGTCCTGTGTTGAACCCAGGGTCTCTGTGTCAACACTGTGCCTGCTACTTAGCAGTCCAGAACCATATTAAGTGATGAGGAGGTACCAGCCAACCCACAGCAAAGAGGCGCTGCAGCAGCTATACCAGCTACCCAGAAGTAAGCAGTTCCAGGTGCTGGTGAAGAAGCCTGGTGGTGGCAGCTGAATCCTGCTACAACCATTGTGCAGTTGGCGTTCGCAAGTCAGAGACAGTCTGGTTACGGGTGACACCAGTAGCAGTAACAGTCAGTTACTGACGGTGAGAAAGAAACCCAAATAAACTATGTAACATCACTTCTCTCCCCAAGACTGGGTGACAGTCGGACCATCCGGTCACAACAACAAAAAGCAACTAATCTTTAGCCATATTTACAAAGAAAGATGGTAGATTTGACAATAATATAAGTCTGCAATTTTACAATTCAGGTGGAGTAGAAAACAGGGAATGCTCAGATGTGAGTAAGGATATAACACTAACAAATGTAATGAGAGGAACAATAGGACATAATCCACAACTGGCTAGAATAAGACCAGAAGGTATCATATGAAGGCATCAGAAAGGTAATATGTACACTAATTACTAAGCTCATCATCATCATCTATTTATATAGCGCCACTAATTCCGCAGCGCTGTACAGAGAACTCACTCACATCAGTCCCTGTCCCAATAGAGCTTACAGTCTAAATTAAACATACAATGCTCTATATGTACTAAATAATAAAGCAATATAGGCATAAGAAGTGTATATTAGTATAAATACTATATTGGCATATTACTTAATCACTGAATGAATAATGCTGCTTTACATCCCACTAACGTTGGTCCATGGAAAATGTGAGCATGTCTTGGGCACAATGGCCGTCTCCTCTAATGTTGAGAATTAAGAATACAGACTAGTGAGTCTGCCAATGCAGGATGATTCTCTAAAGATTTACAGAACATAATGTAGGACTAAGCTATACTTTCCATGGAATGATTAATGAAATAGAGTGGAGAATGGCAGAATAGATCACCCAGCTGGATCTTCCGAGCTAACCTGCTGCATTTGCATTTGGTATTTTCTTAACATATGGTAGACTGACCTAATCAGAATCTCTATACGAGTCCTAGAAAATGGAAATCATTAAAAGTTACTGGCCATATCGTGTGAGGAATGAAATTCACTAGAATACATAGCATGGTAACACTTTATCATGTCCATGCTGCTAAATTGCATGGTTTCTCTAATCCTAATCTGCAGAAAATCGACTGAGTTTTACAATATTTTACAGACCATAAAACCACAATTTATTAGCAGCTCTCCACAGTTTTGACTTATTTAAGACACCTAATTCAGTTTATCTGTTGCTTGCCTTAAAGTATTGTAGGCAAGTGAAAAATTGGAAGCAATTTATTAATAAGAGAACATGCCCTGCAGGCTGTGCATTGCAATATATCCACAGTCAAGTTTATTGCGTGGTGAAAATTAATGATACACACTATAACTCTGTATTCACTTGGAAGTTTGTTTATCAGCAGCTGCAGGCACCGGCCCCACAAGCCCCATCTTGGGTGGATCACTTAGATGTGTAAATCAAGCCGACTCCATCACCCACAGCCTCACATCAAATTCTTTTCACGCTTTAGAAACATGTTTTCATATCAGATCTTTGCTTCTAAGAAGCTCAGTCGGCTGAGTGAAAATGTGAGCAGCACTTTCATCACTATAAACACCACTAATTCTACTCTAGAACTCTGGGTAATACCGAGGGTAACGCTTACACTGCTTCTGGGAGAAAAGATTAATGAGAGAATATGTAAAACACAGAAGGTGCGGGGTTTATATACTTGTATACAGTGCTATTACTATACGATACGTACAATTATGTGGAATCATATAAACAAACCTCTAATAGCAATATCATAAGAAAGACTAATATTAAAACCAATGAATTAATCACATGTGATAGAAAGAAAAACATTGATGCTTCCTGGGATGAGTGACCCTGAGATTTTATCTAGAAGCCTTAAGATCCTGAGTGTGGGTCAATCCCTGAGACTGCTGGCTGAGGGCAGATATACTTCCCCAGAACAGCAGGACAAGTAATAGGCATAATATAGGTGAGTCTTATAGTGGTTTGGATACGATCTGCCGACGCTCAACCTGTTGACAGACAGAATTTTGATACCAAAATGTTGGCAGGTGGTTAAAATGGCGACATTGTGACTGTCAACAGGTAGTAAAGTCGACAGTCACAATGTCTACATTCAAATGGCAGCAACAGTCTCTGGACCCTCCGACACAATACAGTAAATAATACACACTGGACCCGCCGACACAATACAGTAAATAATACACACTGGACCCTCCGGCACAATACAGTAAATAATACACACCGGTCCCTCCGACACAATACAGTAAATAATACACACTGGACCCTCCGGCACAATACAGTAAATAATACACACTGGACCCTCCTGCACAATACAGTAAATAATACACACCGGTCCCTCCGACACAATACAGTAAATAATACACACTGGACCCACCGGCACAATACAGTAAATAATACACACCGGTCCCTCCGACACAATACAGTAAATAATACACACTGGACCCTCCGGCACAATACAGTAAATAATACACACTGGACCCTCCGGCACAATACAGTAAATAATACACACTGGACCCTCCTGCACAATACAGTAAATAATACACACTGGACCCTCCGGCACAATACAGTAAATAATACACACTGGACCCACCGGCACAATACAGTAAATAATACACACAGGACCCTCCAGCACAGTACAGTAAATAATACACACTGGACCCTCCGGCACAATACAGTAAATAATACACACTGGACCCTCCTGCACAATACAGTAAATAATATACACTGGACCCTCCGGCACAATACAGTAAATAATACACACCGGTCCCTCCGACACAATACAGTAAATAATACACACTGGACCCACCGGCACAATACAGTAAATAATACACACCGGTCCCTCCGACACAATACAGTAAATAATACACACTGGACCCTCCGGCACAATACAGTAAATAATACACACTGGACCCTCCGGCACAATACAGTAAATAATACACACTGGACCCTCCTGCACAATACAGTAAATAATACACACTGGACCCTCCGGCACAATACAGTAAATAATACACACTGGACCCACCGGCACAATACAGTAAATAATACACACAGGACCCTCCAGCACAGTACAGTAAATAATACACACTGGACCCTCCTGCACAATACAGTAAATAATACACACTGGACCCTCCTGCACAATACAGTAAATAATACACACTGGACCCTCCGGCACAATACAGTAAATAATACACACTGGACCCACCGGCACAATACAGTAAATAATACACACCGCACCCTCCGGCACAATACAGTAAATAATACACACCGGTCCCTCCGACACAATACAGTAAATAATACACACCAGACCCTCCGGCACAATACAGTAAATAATACACACTGGACCCTCCAACACAATACAGTAAATAATACACACTGGACCCACCGGCACAATACAGTAAATACTACACACTGGACCCTCCAACACAATACAGTAAATAATACACACTGGACCCTCCGGCACAATACAGTAAATAATACACACTGGATCCTCCGGCACAATACAGTAAATAATACACACCGGTCCCTCCGACACAATACAGTAAATAATACACACTGAACCCTCCGACACAATACAGTAAATAATACACACTGGACCCTCCAACACAATACAGTAAATAATACACACCAGACCCTCCGGCACAATACAGTAAATAATACACACTGGACCCACCGGCACAATACAGTAAATAATACACACTGAACCCTCCGACACAATACAGTAAATAATACACACTGGACCCACCGGCACAATACAGTAAATAATACACACTGGACCCTCCAACACAATACAGTAAATAATACACACTGGACCCTCCGGCACAATACAGTAAATAATACACACCGGTCCCTCTGACACAATACAGTAAATAATACACACCAGACCCTCCGGCACAATACAGTAAATAATACACACTGGACCCTCCGGCACAATACAGTAAATAATACACACTGGACCCTCCTGCACAATACAGTAAATAATACACACTGGACCCTCCTGCACAATACAGTAAATAATACACACTGGACCCTCCGGCACAATACAGTAAATAATACATACTGGACCCACCGGCACAATACAGTAAATAATACACACCGGTCCCTCCGACACAATACAGTAAATAATACACACCAGACCCTCCGGCACAATACAGTAAATAATACACACCGGACCCTCCGGCACAATACAGTAAATAATACACACTGGACCCAACAGCACTTAATTTTTAGTTATTAACAAGACAGTTAATAACACAGTAAAACAAATAAAATAAGACACTAGTACATAAAAAAACAAAAACAACAGTGAGGCTTTTCCACTACCTCAGCACTGAGGAAAGCCCCATGTTATAATGGTGTAATTAAGTCATTACATGGCAGGAGCTCTTCATGTCAAGAGCTAGTTTGCAACAGTCCCAAGATTGTTTTATTTTGCCAAGCACCGATTCTCTGTATTATTATTTTTTTTCAGAGCTGCAGGATCGGGGATGTGTTTTTTAGTTTTTTTATTTCTTATTTTATGAAAGCTGTTGGGGAGAAATTTGTAAAAGTTTCAATTAATTAAATAGTTGTTCCAAACATGTGAGCTGGACTTTGAAGTGGCACTTCTACCTTAGTTGGCATGCAATTACACACATTGTATACCTAAGTGGACAGTGGGCCTATTCCTTGTTACACACTCTGGTGTCAGACACATTTCCTCAAAATACCATCCACTCTGCGGTGGGGATTAGAGAAACCATTGAAAAGGGGAACTCCTGCTTAGCTTCGTGTGGATGACTTAGGCTACATTAGTTCCTCTGAGGCATAAAGGTACAATACAGACACCCAGGGCAGACCCTAATAATAGACCATGAACCCACTCACCTACTGATAACACTGTTAGATGCACCCATGCCAGGGACATGCTCAGGTATAACCCTTCAATGTAATGAAAAGTAATATATTAGTCAGAGTTGGGGTCAACACACATTTGAAATGTGCTGAGAGCCAGCAAGGAAAACTAGGAGGAACTAGCTGAGATGTACTTAAGCTTTTCCAGAAAGTTAGACCCCAGTGGTATATTTGTGATCATACTAAGTTCCTACTGTTATATGGCCAGTTTTTTATATATTCTTTATTTTAATATAAAATAGCCATTCTAATATTGGATTTTCTATACTGTTATTATCTTTTCTCATTTCCTAACTAAATCGACCAAATGTTTTGTAGTACTAGCCTCCAAAGTAATTCTGGGCCATGGTCTGATGTGTTCCTGCAAAGCTCTGCACAAGCAGAGTGCTATTCATTAGCCATCAGGGATAACTTGCCACTGACTGTCTGGAAGATCTCAGACAAACTAACCCTCCAGCCTGGAAGGTCTCTCTGACACTGTACTGCCCAGGTTCTGGGAGGTGATCCTACCTCACCAGAAGCACGGCCTAACCAGGCGTGAGAACCCCGTAATAAGTCCTGGTAGCACCACTCACTATGCCAAAGGATCTCCTGCAGAATACCACTGCCATAAAGGTGTCCCTTGCTGCTCGCACCTTTACTGGGCGATCTTCCTGAAACCACTAGTTACAAGGGACGCTTCAGTTGCAAGGAGCAGAGGCTGCAACCAGAGTGTGCTCCGGCTCTCTGCTGACCCAGGTGAGCCTAACAACACCGATATCTACACTCACCAGACTTCAGAATCCAGACCCCCCCAGACGTAGCTTCAGATTCTGAAGATGTTCCTGTATCAGTAGCTGTTATGTCGGTCAGTGATATTATGCCAATTAACAAAAAAAAAAAAAAAAATGCCCTAAAAAATGAGGGCAATAATGCACAACTACAAGTCTGAACGTGCAGAACTAGGCTCTGGAACAGATGTCATTGACCAAAACCGGGATGAAGAATGACAACACAAGTGCTCCATTGAGAAGGAGCTGGTAGACTTAAAGTCTGCATTTGAATCCATTAGGGAGCAGGTCAATGACATAGTAAACTCTGAGACAGTCACAGCTGAATCTCACCTCTCTCACGAGGGTCTCTTTTAACAGACCGTATTGCAGATATACTGAAGTTAGATTGGGTCTACAGAGCCCTCAGTCCAAAATCAGATTCAGACCAACTCGGCCGGATGTGATCATTGGCTTTCATTTCAGATTGATAGAAAAAACAATAAGCAGAAACATCCCATAGGAAGGATCCCATGTAGAACTCTACCAGGATCCAACCACCATTAGAAAAGACCCCGATATCTGATATCTCCTTGACATCCGTATTATCCAGATTCCCCTACAGACCGAACCCTTCATTTCTCTCCCCTTTTTGTAACCATTCCTCCTGGTTTTCATCACACTCTCTACTGTTATAAACAATGGGGCACATTTATCATTATTCACATAAAGTGAAAAGTAGTTTTCAATCCTTATCGCAATGATAAGGATTGAACTACTTCTCACATTTATGTACAGCCCTGCAGAGAAACAGCAGTTCCGAAAAACTGCTGTTTCAGTGATAAAAAAAATCATACTTACCCCCCTCTTCGGAAGCGCTGTCTTCGGGTCTTCTCTTCACTCTTCAAGTGCGCATGTCCAGTTCCAAGAACTGGACATGCGCACACAGATCCCCTCTCTGTCGTTGCAGAGAGAGCGCGGTGAGTGACAGGGAGGGATCATGTGATCCCTCCACACTTGCGCTGTCCAGCTCTGCTCTTCGGAGCAGAGCTGACAGCAGTAGATTTCCTCATGTACGCCAGCTTCAGCTGGTACATTAACATGACAAGTTCCCGAAAAAAATGTTTTTTCGGGACTTGTTAGATTGCGGCCAGGAGCAGTCACCATTTTGTTGAATGGTGACTGCTCCCAAAAACGAAGAGGAATGCAAAGCAGCAGATATCCATGATATCTGCTGCGATGCCCCCTTAATAAATTTGCGGAGGACACTGTGGGACCTTAATTATCCGTTAAAAGCACTATCGTGCTTTATTAAATATGCCCCCAAATGTGTTTCTCTGATACATTTTCATGTCTCACATGCTCACAGCAATAGGATTAAGCGCAGGTCTCAGCGTTCGGCCGATCTTTTCTTCACAATATAATATTATATTTGACCACTAATTATGTTTTACTTTGGCAATATCTGTGTATTACATCACTGTTCAATATAAAGAGATTACATAAAAAGGAAGAGACAACATAATATAAGCACTTAAAAACCAGAATCAGAATAAAATGGGGTTTCCCCTTTCAGCCATTCTACTAAAATGCCAGAGCAAGGATACAAATGTCTCCAAATATTAGGCATCCACCCGGAATGTCAAACAGTCTAATCAAATGCAATCCTCCAGGAATTAAGTGGACCTGAGGGTAAATGTTAAAGGTTTATAACATGTTTCTCTTCACAAGCTGATGTTTGATACTCTTCCGTATCTCTGGGTTCATTTTTACTTCCTCAGACAAGACTACCCAACACGTTTCATGTACGCTGACTACCCTGGTCCAGAGGTAACAATTATTGTTCTCCATATTCATTTCTAATTTCTCACATTACATATGTTCCCCCTGACACACACTTGTCCCAATCTAAGAATTATCACACAGTCCTCCTTTTGCCCTAAACTGCGCCTATCCTCTTTCTCTGTAACCCAGAGTCAATCGGGCAATAACACCAGACCCTCATCATCTAACCTTACTTCCAACCGCTCAATAAGTACTTGGCCCGTTCCCTTTTCCCCCAGAAGAGTCACTCCTGACCATACATCGGTGGAGTTGGAACATACCCCATACATGCACATTCCTACTAAAACAAGAGCAAGTTGTGAATACTGCTTCCAATTCCTCTTCTTCCCCATCCCTTCCATTGCTTTACTTTCCATATCACCCCCATGCTCCTACTTGTGGTTACTGTTAAAAAATGAAATAGTTAAAAAAAGAAACAAAAAGAAAGTAATTTTGGTCACACCTGTTGATATCACATGGCCCAATATTAATGCAGGTGTTACCATAAAACACCACTGCAGAGAATGATCTAAACAAAATCAAATCGGATTGTTATTGGATACATCTGTAAATGTGGTTTGTAAATGAGCTGCGTTGTCCTTTGGGTGTGGTCATCCTCTGACCTCAGTAAGGACCAGCTTAAAAAACACAATATATATTTATTAAGACGTCTGGCGGTTTAGCTACAAGTAAATGGACATAGCATGTACTTATACATGTACTTATACATGTGCTTATACATGTGCTCCTACCATCTAAATATAGTTGTTACTCTATATCTAATCTGTTTCCATTTCTATTTATCCACCAATATCCTCATTTTCGATGACATCCTCCAGCATATTTAAATAGTGTCATTTATCCCAACAAGAAATGATATAACAAATAAAGTCATGACATTTATGTAGCATCTAGAAGTGACAACATAACGTGGACGTAGAAACAACTTTTATCCTGTGCTTATCATTTCTCAGCCTGCAGTCATGCTTGTGATTTTGAACTTAGGTTTTCGCTGCAAAGCTATTAAATAAATGACCAGCCACAGGCTGTGTATAATTGAGAGAACATCTAAAATTAAATGTCACTGGTGTTAATAAAAAAAAATCAAGAAAACAAAAATCTAGACAACGTTTATGTAATGAGAATTCTGTCAAGAAATGGTCACCTCTATATTTTCCAACTAGAGAAATTCTTGGGCTCTCCGCTAGATTACTGGAAACAGAGAAAATTATCTAATTGATTTCAGGAAATGTGAACTGAATAGACATTAAAAATCTGTCTCATACTACAGTATAATATTCATTAAAAAAGTAATCTGCTGGAGCTTTATATAGTATACAGTATATACTGGTATCACATACTGCCAATCATTGCACTCGGAATCAATTTACTAAAGGGAGATGCTGAACTTTAAAACTATGATAAATCAGATTAAATCCACTTATACCGTGTTAGAGTAGCAGTATAACTCCCCTCCCCTCCAGACACATAAGTGAGATAGTCCTCTTAGCTCACTATTATATCCAATATAAAATAAGAAAATAATAATTAAGTGTTGATACTTTTGAGTAGCGAGGTGCTATTCTCAGATGTATGTCAATAAAATGTAGAGACAAATAAAAATTATATAAGATCTGTGCTATAAACTTAAATAATTAGGACCAAAACACTTGAAAATACTGTCGCTTCTCCTTTTGTACAAAATATTCACATTTATTATTATATAACAATATATAATACAAACTGTTAAAATAAAATGATTTTTTTAAAGGAATCATCCTTCTAATCGAGGCTGCACTCATTTGTTTCTACATTCAGTTAGAGCCATTATGTGGTAATTTGGAGATGATACATAATGAATATATTGCAGTCTCTTCCTTCCAAAAAGTTTGTGACATACGTTTTCACCTCTATTTTAGAGTTTTGTGCAGTTTATACAGAGGTTGTGCTATATATTGCTTTTAATTTGTTATTTTTTATGCTATACAAAATGCAAATCCTTTGTATGATGTATTGATATATAATAAGAATCGCGTCATTTTGGCCCCACCCTCAGTCACGTAATGCCTGTTTTGGGTCCTTTTACACTGGTAAAAAGACCGACGCAGGCATTACGTCACTGGGGGTGGGGTCAAAATGCAGCTGTTCGCAAAACCCCGCCCCCTCCGCCCATACACAACTCCATGCCGGTTCTGATGCGGGAGAAATGCCAGCTCTCCCCGGGAGACCTACCCGGTATTCGGGAGTCTCCCAGACATTCCGGGAGAGTTGACATGTATGTAATTACTTCTATCAGGATATCAGGAAATGATGACCTGCCCCGGTCAGGTTTACCAGACTACTGGTCAGTCATCATCACCTTGTATTTTTCGGTCGTACTAGATGTATATATTTTTATATGTAACCGCTATTAACACAAAGCCTGCAGGGAAACTCACTGAGTAAAACCGATGGCACCAAGTTTACTTTTACTACTAAAGGAAATTAATATGTTGATACTTAATTTATTCTTTAAGCTGTTCTGCCCTCTGCAAAATATATAAGTACAGGAAAAACAAGGCAAACTGCAAAGACCTTATTAATTGTGTTTGTTCATGTGTAGTTCCTGTATAATGCACTTGTGTTTTCCTATATATGCTGTTGAAGTCAAATAATTAGATGAATTCATTTAAATTAATAAATATTTGTTGTTATAGTTTCCTGAGTGATTGCGATTAGTACGCAATGGAGTACAAAGGTTAATTACGCAATTGCATAGGAAAACACAGTAAATACATTTACATTCGCACTTGCAAATAGTTTACTTTAAATAAACTTTAAATAAATAAAGTGCTTAGAGATTTATCACTATATGGTAAACCTACATTAAAGATATTTAGGGTTCCAAACATAAGAAGTGTATTGTGTTTGGTCTTATATTAATCCACATTTCACCAGCAGGAATCCAGTGACATCGGAGAGGCGATCACATATTGTGATTGCTAGTTATGATTAGTATGAGATTGATACTCAATAATACTCAGTATATGTTAATAGGTTAGTTTAAAGTGGATTTTCGGCGGTTCGCTTATTATTCAGAACAATTTTCTAGTAGGACAATCATGTCAGGCTAATTTGGTAAACTTTATGTTTGCTAGATACATTTTGAGCAATCAAAAATAAGAGCATTGTATAGATCCAAATCAGTCCTGGAACTGCTGTACTACAGACATGGTGGTGGCCAGGACATATTAACCCAACAAGAATGTCCCTTATTCCTCATCCATTTGATTTTGATATTAAAATAAGACCACAAGAAGACTAATTTGCCCCAATTCAAGTTGACAGATGCTCGGTGCAGGGAAAGACCCGATTGTGACTTTGTGCTGCCCCTGATGTAATGTACGGCTTACAACAAACAACCAGAAGCTTGAGACGCACTCTGAGCAGTACAACAAACAGTTTTACACGCATAAAAGTGACACGCGTAACAAAAAGTACACTGATTGTCTCCCACTCGTGATTCACAAAGTTCATGCCAGGAAGAAGGGTGCACACTGATGGAGGTGTCTGTGAAAATGATGCTGGCATAAGTCTTTGGAAGTGGATGAGAACAATTGTTGACAACCAACATGACAGATCTGATCCACATGTGGCAGCGTAGGTCATACAGAACGTACCACAACTGTGTAATCAGCTTCAACATCACCAGTGAAATAGTTGACTGACTGCAGAGAGCAGCAACCACAGTAACACTGATACTTCTGTCTTCATTCCCTGTACCAAATTCCTTGTATATTACGTCTTCATGTACTTGTTGTTACATGTATGTACTGCTAGTGAACCATCGTTGTACTTGTGATTGTAAAAACAATACCATGAAAGTGAGTTTGAATATAAAAGACCTACATTTGGGAAGTGCAAGACTGGGGTGGGATCGTCCGTGAGGAGATCAAGGAAATAATTAATACAGCAATTGTGCTTGAAGTGCAAGGAGTTGAAGCACTTTTTCAGTACTTGCAATTAGTCAGATAGATTGTGACCGAAAAGTCAGGTACCTTATAGTCTACACTGTAATATTGGGAGTCAGACCCCTTCATCAGGACATCAACCGTCTGCACAGCCAAACAAGATTACTTTATTTCAGGATTTTATTTTCAGTATTCATCAATTTTTTATTGCACTTTTCACTTAATATAAGGAACATACATTTATTTTATTTTATTTATTATTATGTGTATTTATTTTGCCTTATGCAAATTGTTCATACAAGGATCCCCCTGTTTTATATAATTTATTCTATATTAGTTGCCCTGCATGCATATTTTATGCAAGAATCTCTGCACACTTTTTAACATTATTTTAATTTAGCTTAAACAGTCTGTTACGTAGCGAATATTATGTATTCTGTCGTTTAAATCTCTCTGTTAAGATTGGGAACTGCATCCTCTTATTGCAAACATGGGGCCTCATTAAGAGTTGGTCGTAAGAATTGTGGCTAAATATGCGCTTTTCTGTACTATGCATGTGTCCCAAAATGCATCGTACATCGGTCTGAGCATCTCTGACCCTTACGTCTGGAGACGTGGAGCAGGGGAGGGCAGTGGGAGTGTAAGTTGAGTACAGTAAGGACATGTACACATAAGTGTAGCAGCACGCTCATGGAACTTCAACCTAGTGAGACGTGGACGCAGTCCCAGATATGCTTATTAGGAGGCCTTAGGTTATACATGTTGATGATGATGATAATGACACTGCAGAACTATCTAGCCACATCTGATTGTCTGTTTGCGTATTAACCCCTCATAGTTGATCATTCATTTATTAACGTTACAACTATCATTTTTTTTATGTAATATTTTTTTATTTGGTTTTATAGAATACAAGAAAAAACACAGAAGCAAATGCCAAACAAATTCAGCAGAGAACCAGAACAATGGAAGTCAGTAGAGAATGGCGCTTTATATCAACATCACAATCACATGACAAAGCTCACAATAATGATATAATATAACAAAAAACTAGAGATGAAGCTATTAGTCATATCTGCCATGGATGGAGACAACTGCCAGGAAAACAATTAAAATGAGCATCCGTAAATCTATACTATAGGGACATCTCTGTACACAAGAACTCAGCAAAAAAAAAATATCCAGGGGTACAAGGGGAGAGGGGAAAAATAGGAGAAAAATAGGCTGGTTGGGGGAAGTGGACAGACATAGGGTCCAGACTCTAATTAAGTTAGCCAAGGGGTATGGTGTGCTGCTTCAGAGAGACATGATGCTTCAGCGGGGCAGGGAAGTAGTTATTGAGGTATATTTATCTGTGTCCGTAAATTCCAGCCAGCTAACCCAGATAGTGTAATAGTCATGAAATCTATCTGCGGAGGATAAAATAAGATCTTCTATAAAAGTCCAACCTCGCAAACCATTCTCTTAATGTTGGACAGGAGGGAGATATCCAACGGACCGGAATCATACAGTCTAGGTGCTTCAATAGAATGTTTATTAATGCACTATTGGGGCATTTGTCATGTTAAGGAGCCAGAAACATGGGCTGTTTGGAACCTCTCCTCCAAGAATGTCAATTGAAGTGGAAATTACCACTTCAAATGGTCCCAGAAGGGACCACCAAATGTGGAGAGGTGTCCCAAAGTATCATTTCAACTACAGCGGGTTTAGGGGACCCCATAGTAAATTTTAGCCAGATGATCTCCCGCCTTGATTATTGTAACCTCCTCCTCACTGGCCTCCCCCACTCCCGTCTCTCCCCCCTCCGCTCTATACTCAATGCGGCCACAAGACTCATCTTCCTCTCACGCCGCTCCTCCTCTGCCTCCCCTCTCTGCCTTGCCTTACACTGGCTCCCCTTCCCCTACAGAATCCTTTTCAAACTCCTCCCCACCACTTACAAGGCTCTCTCCAACTCTACTGCCCCTTATATCTCTAACCTCCTCTCCATTCACACTCCTGCCCACTCCCTGCGCTCAGCCAACGACCGCCACCTCTCCTCTACCCTTATCACCTCTTCCCACTCCAGAATCCAAGACTTTTCCCGTGCAGCCCCCCTTCTCTGGAGCGACCTCCCTCGTTCCATCCGTCTCTCTCCTACTCTGTGCTCCTTCAAACATTCACTCAAAACTCACCTCTTCCTCAAAGCCTACCAACCATCTACTTAACCCCCATCTCCTCCCTTTGCTCGTCCTCCCTTCTCTCCTCTTGCCTTAACTGGCTCCTCTTGTGCCTGGTCCTTTTACCCTCCCTTAGGATGTAAGCTAGTATGAGCAGGGTCCCCTCCCCTCCTGTCTCCATACCTGTTCTTCCGCTCCGTCTTTACTGCATATGACTGGCCGGAGTTTCTGAAGTATTGGTACTTTTTGTTCATTGTTCTGTATGGTTTTACCCTGTATAGTCTACTGTTAGTACTGTGTGCGGCGCTGCGGATACCTTGTGGCACCTAACAAATAAATGATAATAATAATAATAATAATAATAATAATAATAATAATAATTAAGGATGAGCGGGCTCGGATTCCGCTAATCAGAGCCCACCCGAACAGGGCGGATCCGACGGGATTCGAGCACTGTTCGGGTATTTCCGGCGCCAAAAAAATGAAAGTGAGGCTCTGACGCGTCGGATCTCGCGAGACTCGGATTGCATAAATTCCCTGCTAGCGGCCGCCATTTTCATTTGGGCTGTGATCAGGGTAGAGGGAGGTTGTAGGGTAGTGGTGCTCCTGCGTGATCAGTCCAGTGGTGCTTTATGCTTTTGTCCTGTGCTCTGTCCTGCTGAGTCCAGTGGTGCTTTGGCCAGTGTCTGTCCTGCTGAGTCCAGTGGTGCTTTAGTCCTGTGCATTTTTGTGCTAAGTCCATAGTAATTTTCTAATTATTAAAAACTCCCAAAAAAAATAAAAAAAATAAATAAAAAAAAAATTATACAAAAAAATGTAAAAAAAAATATATATATTTTTTTAAAAAGTATAAAAGAATTCTAGAGCAATATATTATTGCAGTCCTGAAATATTAGTACTGCAATACCTATGTTCACTGTTTCTGCAGTCCAAAAAATAGGAACTGCAATCTATATTACTACGTTCACTGTTTCTGCAGTCCCAAAAAATAGGAACTGCAATCTATATTACTACGTTCACTGTTTCCGCAGTCCAAAAAAATAGGAACTGCAATCTATATTACTACGTTCACTGTTTCCGCAGTCCAAAAAAATAGGAACTGCAATCTATATTACTACGTTCACTGGTTCTGCAGTCCCAAAGAATAGGAACTGCAATCTATATTACTACGTTCACTGTTTCCGCAGTCCAAAAAAATAGGAACTGCAATCTATATTACTACGTTCACTGGTTCTGCAGTCCCAAAAAATAGGAACTGCAATCTATATTACTACGTTCACTGTTTCTGCAGTCCCAAAAAATAGAAACTGCAATCTATATTACTACGTTCACTGTTTCTGCAGTTCCAAAAAAATAGTAACTGCAATCTATATTTCTACGTTCACTGTTTCTGCAGTCCAAAAAATAGGAACTGCAATCTATATTACTACGTTCACTGTTTCCGCAGTCCCAAAGTGTGTGTGGTTTAGGGGTACGCTCTCTTGTGCTGCATATAATGGAGTACAAAAATTTGGAGGATAAAGTAGGGAAAGATCAAGACCCACTTCCTCCTAATGCTGAAGCTGCTGCCACTAGTCATGACATAGACGATGAAATGTCATCAACGTCGTCTGCCAAGGGGCGATGCCCAATCTCCTAGTAGAGGGCATGTAAAATCCAAAAAGCCAAAGTTCACTACAATTAGTAAAAAAAGAAAATTCAAATCATCAGAGGAGAAACGTAAACTTGCCAATATGCCATTTACGACACGGAGTGGCAAGGAACGGCTTAGGCCCTGGCCCGTGTTCATGACTAGTGGTTCAGCTTCACCCAAGGATCTAAGCCCTCCTCCTCCTCACCCCTCTAAAAAATTTAAGAGACTTAAGCTGTCATCAACAACACAGCAAACAACTCTGCCTTCTAGAGAGATGTCATCACAAATCCCCAAGGCGAGTCTAAGGGTGTTGGTGGTTGCGAAGCCTGACCTTCTCATCACTGTACGGGAGGAGGTGACTCCATCCACCATTTGCAGCACGCCCTCTGCATATGCTGGAAGGATCACCCACAGTCCAGTTACAGATTTGGCTAATGAAGGTGTGAATGTTGTACACCGGGAGGAGGATATTGATGTAGCTGGCGCTGAGGAACTTGATGAGGAGGATGCTGATGTGGTTATCATAAATGAGCCACCAGGGGGGGAAACAGTTGTTGTCCATGGGATGAAAATGCCCATCGTCATGCCTGGTCAGAAGACAAAAAAATCCACCTCTTTTGTCTGGATTTATTTTTATCCCAATCCGGACAACAAATGTATGGCCATATGTAGCTTATGTAAAGCTCAAATAAGCAGGGGTAAGGATCTTGCCCACCTAGGGACATCCTCCCTTATACGTCACCTGAAGAACCTTCATAATTCAGTGTTTAGTTCAGGACCTGTGGCTAGGAACGTCAGCAGTCCAGGGACACCTAAATCCCTTGGTCCTGTTGGATACACACCACCAACACCCTCCTCGTCAACTTCCTCCACGATCTCCATCAGATTTAGTCCTGCAGGCCATGTCACCAGCCAGACTGAGTCCTCTTCAATACGGGATTCATCCGAGGAATCCTACAGCGGTACGCCTACTACTGCCGCTGCTGCTGTTGCTGCTGGTAGTGGGTCATCTTCCCAGAGGGGAAGTCGCAAGAACGCTACGTCTTTCACCAAACAGTTGACTGTCCAACAGTCATTTGCCATGACCACAAAGTATGACAGTAGTCACCCTATTGCAAAGCGGATAACTGTCGGCTGTAACAGCTATGTTGGTGTTAGATGTGCATCTGGTGTCCGCCATCTGTGCAGTGGAATTTAGACAGTTGAAGGAGGTATTGTGGCCCCGGTACCAAATTGGGTACCGGGGCCACTCCACTACGCAGTCCAGAAATCTTAGTATCAGATATTAAACTACGTTCACTGTTCCTGCTACATCAAAAAAGCATGAACATGCCCTGCCATCAACAAAAACAAGAGGTAGTGACGCGCTTGAACTCCACCCTCTATATGCTGCAGAGGATGGAGGAGCAGAAAAAGGCCATTCAAACCTACACAGCCACCTACGATGGGCCACGTGTTTGTGCCGCCGACTTGTGTCGCTTTCCTTAGACATCCAGCTACCTCGGTGCAACCTTCTGGACTAAAAACAATATTGTGAGGTGTGAGGTGTTCACAATAGACTGGAAATTAGTGGAAATGAATGTTATTGAGGTTAATAATAGTGTAGGAGTGAAAGAAAAACGGAAATATGGATTTTAGCGTTTTTTATGCTTTTTTTAAAAAAAAAACAGAACCCAAAACCCAAAATCAGAACCAAAACCTTTCGTGGGGTGTTTTGGCAAAAAAAATCAGAACCCAAAACCTCAAGCTAATCAGAACCCAAAACCCAAAACACCAAAAGTGCCCGGTGCACACCCTTAATAATAATAATAATAATAATAATAATAATAATAATAATAATGATTAGGGCACCTATACTAACTGCAAAGGAATTTATAATGTGTCTCTATTACAGCTCTAATAACTGAACATGCTCGGGTCGTCTGGCAGATGTTAACCCTAACCCTAACCCTAACCCTTGTGAAGTTTGGAAGGGAGCTAAAGAGGTTTTCTATAAGCAATTGTATACGCCGGAGAGTCAGTGTGAGGGGCAAGTTGAAGATGAACAAATCAAAAAAAATATAATTTTTTTGCAACTTATCTCCTTACGAGTTTCTCCTGAGTTTGTTAGTATTATTGTCGCACTAGTTGATTCATAGAAACACATTTACTCATTATAGCGTTTGTCTATTCATTATCTAGCTCCCCTTTAGGGATCTTTGCTTCTCAAATGTTTTAAGTTCTGAGATGCTACCATCCAGCTAAAATATACATAAAACAAAAAGAGAACAAAGAGCTGGATTTAATTGTGGTGCACTATGTGGTTTATGTATTAAATATATTTCCCTTATACATTGAAACACAAAATTGATTAAAACATAACTTTTATTGTTGAATAAAATATTGTGTTCAAAAAAAGCAGCAAAATATGAAGTGAAAAAGTGAAATGAAGTGATTTGAAAAGTGCTGTGTATGGTTATTATCTATTAATTATATAGTAGGTGGTGTTTGTGGATCCATGCCCCCATTTTCTAAACGGGAATATCTGGTCGGTTTCTTAATATTTTATAAAGTTATAGTGCTCCAATAAATACTCAAGATAGCTATTTCCATATATTATATAGATTGACACTCATTTATATAATAATCTCTTAGTGACAAATCTCTGTCTTATCTATATATATTGTCCCTAAGGGATTAAAAATGTCCCCTTTGATCAAAAAATTGCAATTCTCTGTATCTAGCACTCAGTCCCCAATATATGAGTATGCAGTGACGGGGGGGTGAATTGCTAATTACCTTTTAGAATCTAGCTCGGAGTTGAACAATAATAGATTAAGTAACTATCAGGAAGGTATTCCTCAGAATTAAGTCATATTAAGTTTTAAATCGTAATTAGCGTACTCAGCACTAACGCCAACGTGCATTTCGCTGTTAAGTTTTAATCAATTTTGTGCCTTTAAATTGTGGTTTCAAGCAGGCACCATGCATGCAGACCAGCTGGTAAGATCTTTGGGTGTGTCTTCATTCGGTGATATACAATGAGAATTAACTTAATGCCATCAGAGATGGCAATAAAGGCTGGAACCATCAAGGGAGCCAACCTGTCTTTGTAGTAAGAAAATTGTGACTGCATGCTCTTCCCAGACGGTGTGTATTAATGGCTTCTTCCAATGCTTCAAGTGTGAGAGGTTGATCCAACAAATGTTTATCTGCATCTGAGAGAGTGGGGAAATCAATTTCCTCTAGGGAGGAGGAAATATATCTTTGGGCAGTGTCCATCTAGGGGGTATTACCAACAGTCTATATAGAACCTTATAGAGAATAGTATGAATGAAAGGTGGCAGCAATTTCTGTAGTAATCCAACAATCCTTCCTAGTATCATCTTTAATAGTTGCAATGTAAGTATGTTTGAGCTCTTAAAGCCTTTGCCGGTAAAGTGCCAAGTTTATTCCCCCACTGGAATAAACGATTGCGGTATTTGCCAAAATCTAACTAAGTTTATTTAGAGCCGCCTTCTTAACGTTGGAATTGTATTATGTCACAGAATAGACATCATTCGTCTATTTGGATTATTTGTCATTTCCACTTGGACTACTTCTGGAAAGAAGATTCCCATTTGATTTATAAAGCAGCAAATTACAGACGAAAAGGTTGTTTGTATTTAATTACATTTTATATGGAAAACATGGTTTTCATTAGAGATGGGCGGGTCCGGTTCTCCGAGAACCGAACCCACCCGAACTTTGGGTATCCGAGTACCGAGCTGAGCAGCTCGGTACTCTCCCGCCAATTCCGAATCCAAATCGAGGCCGAACGTCATTGTGACGTCGTCGGATCTCGGGACTCGGTTCTCGCGATACTTCAACTTTATAAATACACGCCTCCACAGCAATCCATCGCCATTTGACAGAGGGAGAGAGCAGGGTGTAGTCATAGGCTAATTAGAGCAGGGACAGAGAAAGAATACAATATTGTTCTTGCAATTGCTCTAACCAAAATCGCTAGTGCAGAGAGGAGGATAGAGGTTTATTATTTTTTCTTCATATTTGGCACTCCCCAGCGCTTTTGGGTTGTCCCCCATAATTGTGCATTAATATTTCTGGCTGTCAAAAGTCATATCTGTCAGCAGTATCTACTCAATAAATGTTAGCACTCCTCAGTGTTTTTGGGGTGTCCTCTCTAATTGTGCATTAATATTTCTGGCTGTCAAAAGTCATATCTGTCAGCAGTATCTACTCAATAAATTTTAGCACTCCTCAGTGTTTTTGGGGTGTCCTCTCTAATTGTGCATTAATATTTCTGGCTGTCAAAAGTCATATCTGTCAGCAGTATCTACTCAATAAATTTTAGCACTCCTCTGTGTTTTTGGGGTGTCCTCCCTAATTGTGCATTAATATTTCTGGCTGTCAAAAGTCATATCTGTCAGCAGTATCTACTCAATAAATGTTAGCACTCCTCAGTGTTTTTGGGGTGTCCTCTCTAATTGTGCATTAATATTTCTGGCTGTCAAAAGTCATATCTGTCAGCAGTATCTACTCAATAATTTTAAGCACTCCTCAGTGTTTTTGGGGTGTCCTCTCTAATTGTGCATTAATATTTCTGGCTGTCAAAAGTCATATCTGTCAGCAGTATCTACTCAATAAATTTTAGCACTCCTCTGTGTTTTTGGGGTGTCCTCCCTAATTGTGCATTAATATTTCTGGCTGTCAAAAGTCATATCTGTCAGCAGTATCTACTCAATAAATTTTAGCACTCCTCAGTGTTTTTGGGGTGTCCTCCCTAATTGTGCATTAATATTTCTGGCTGTCAAAAGTCATATCTGTCAGCAGTATCTACGCAATGGATTCAAAGCAGTCCACATATGATCTAAATGAGCAACCAGGTTCTGTCACCAGTCCTGATGTTAGTGTTCCCAGTACGTCATCTGGCCAAGGCGATGTCAAACAACAGAGTGTTTTCAAATTAGTGCAAAAAACAAAAACCAAAAAAAAATTTACTGTATTGAAGCGAAAACGAAGTGTAACTGAGCAAAAGTTAAGTGACGATAAAAAAAAAATTGCAAGCATGCCATTCTACACACGCAGTGGCAAAGAGAGAATGAGGCCTTCACCTTTGGCTATTAGTGGCAGATCCCAAAAAGTTACCCAGCCTACAATTGGTGCACAACTACTGTTACGCGTCAAAGCTGAGCTGCAAGATACCAGTGAGGCATTACAGGAGAATATTTGCTCTGATTCACAAATGACAACAATCCCTGTGGAGAGTCCATCCAACAGTGGGATGTCTAATCGTGAGCATTCTGCTGATGTGTGCCTTAATAGCCCGAGTGTAGCCGGTGATACCCAAATTGAGGATGCCACTTTGGAATTAGAAGAGGATGAGGGGGAGATTTGTGTAGGCGACGAGGGCGCTAATGAGGATGTTGATGAGGATGAGGTTGTTTGTGTAAGTCCTGCACCAGTGGCAGCAGTTCTGGCACGTGACAAGAAAAAGGCCATTGTCATGCCTGGGCATAAAACAAAAAAATCCACTTCTTATGTGTGGAATTATTTCTACCCAAATCCAGACAACAATTGTATAGCCATTTGTAGTGTATGTGAAGCCACAGTCAGTCGAGGGAGGGACCTTAACCATCTTGGAACCTCGTCTATGTTACGCCATTTAACGAGAGTTCATGGCAAAGTGTTGGGAAAAGCTGAAAGTTCTTCCCAAAAGAATACAAGCACTCCCTCATCAGCTAAGACCCTCCGCTCACCGACATACCGACGGCCACAAAATACACCCACCACACCATCCTCATCAATATCCTCAGTAGCGCTCAGAGTTAGCCCGGCATCCCACTTAAGGCTGGATGACTCCGGCACTATTATTGATTCCTCTGAAGAAAGCGTTAGTCCTGCTGCTGCTGTTGCTGCTGCTGGGGGTGAATCGTCATCCCAGAGGCAGGTGAATAAAATGAGCAGTCCTACATTTCAGCAATTAACTGTGAAACAATCCTTTGCGAGGGGAAGCAAATATGACAGCAGTCACCCAGTCGCCAAGCGAATCACAGACGCCATGGCTGCAATGTTAGTGTTAGATCTGCGTCCAATCTCCACCATAAACGCAGCTGGTTTTTCACAGTTAATTGAGGTTTTGTGTCCGCGTTACAGAATTCCATCGCGACACCATTTCTCCCGTAAAGCTATTCCACAACTATACCAAAAAGTGTGTAAAAATGTAGAGATTGCGCTGAAAAATGCCATTCTGCCCACTGTTCACTTAACCACAGATATGTGGACAAGTGGAAGTGGCCAAACCAAAGACTATATGACTGTGACAGCCCACTGGGTTGGTCATTCACCTTCACCAGCAGGAACAGCAGCAGCATGTACACCACTACGTAACATTTGTCACAGGCAGGCCACTCTTTGTATCACCGGCTTCACTAACAGGCATACGGCTGACAATTTGTTACGCAAACTGAGAGATGTGATTGATGCATGGCTTATACCACTCGGACTCTCCCCAGGGTATGTCATTTCAGATAACGCCAACAATATAGTGCGAGCATTACAGCTGGGTGATTTCCAACATATTCCCTGTTTTGCTCACACCATCAACTTGGTGGTGCAGAGCTTCCTACGAAACAACCGTGAGGTGCAGGAGATGCTTTCGGTGGCCCGTAAAATTTCAGGCCATTTCAGGCATTCAGCCACAGCATGTAGGAGATTACAGCAGCTCCAAGAGCAGTTTAACTTGCCCTGCCACCAACTTAAGCAAGAGGTGGTAACTCGGTGGAATTCCACCCTGTACATGCTTCAGAGGATGGAGGAACAGCGCAAAGCCATCCAAGCATATTGCACAAGTCATGACATTGGGAAAGGAGGGGGGATGTATTTCACTCTTGCACAGTGGGGAATCCTTTCAGTGCTGTGCAAGGTGCTGAAACCATTTGAAGTTGTGACATGTGAGGTCAGTGCAGACTCTGCTAGTTTGAGCCAAGTCATTCCTTTAATTAGACTATTGGAAAAGCAGCTTGAGAAAATGAAGGAGGAGCTGAAAGCAAGCAATTCAGCAAAGTATGTTGGCCTTGTCGATCAAGTACTTAATTCGCTTCACAATGATCCTCGAGTTATTAAGATCTTGAACTCGGATCAGTACGTTTTGGCCACTGTGCTTGATCCAAGGTTTAAAACCTACATTGAGTCTTTACTTGTAAATGAGCGAGATGTGAACTTTTGCAAGGAGCTATTGCTCAGCAAGTTGGCCGCTGAACTGGGCCTCGGCTTGACGACGTGTCCTCCTTCACTTTCTCAAGCTGTTGCTCGTAAAAAATTAAATTTCCAAAAAAGAAGCAGGGAAGACACAGGGGGCAGACGAGAACAATTTAACATCTGGGCTGGTTTGAAGGATTTTTCAAAAAAAAGTGTCACTTTGCCCATAAGTCCATCCAATATGAGTATAAACATGCAAAGGATGGTGGAGGATTACTTTCAAGAGGTAGTTGATATGGAAATGTCAGACAGTCCCTTTCCTTACTGGGAAGAAAAGCAAGCTATTTGGAAACCCATGTACAAACTTGCTTTGCAATACCTAAGCTGCCCACCCTCCAGTGTGTACTCTGAACGAGTGTTCAGCACAGCAGGGAACTTAGTCAGTGATCGCCGTAGAAGGTTACTTCCCAAAAATGTGGAGAAAATGATGTTTATAAAAATGAACTACATCTTCCACGAGGAAGGCCTTCACCATCCAAGACATGCAAGCACTGACTGTTCTCTAATGGCGGATTCAAGCGGCGATGAATTGATAGTCTGTGATGATGACGATAACACTGATGAGGGTGAGGATGAAGCTGAAGATGATGCCGATAACATCTTTTTAAAACTTTCTATGTAAGTGTAGGGTGCAATCTACCCCCAAAGAGGAAAGGGACTTGTGGCATTTCCATATCACATACCATCTTGAAAGGCTGCTGTTAGGGCAATTTATCCTTAAGGGTAGGGTGTCATAGACAGAGTGACCCTAAACTGGCTTTGTCCATTTTTCATAATATTGTACAGTCTATAATGGCTGAATTTTTTAGTATTTTATACAAGTGGAGGGGGGCCTAGAGAGACAGAAACCAAACTGGCTTTCTCCATGTCAATTAATATTGTACAGTCTATAATGGCTGAATTTTTTAGTATTTTATACAAGTGGAGGGGGGCCTAGAGAGACAGAAACCAAACTGGCTTTCTCCATGTCAATTAATATTGTACAGTCTATAATGGCTGAATTTTTGGGTATTTTATACAAGTGGAGGGGGGCCTAGAGAGACAGAAACCAAACTGGCTTTCTCCATGTCAATTAATATTGTACAGTCTATAATGGCTGAATTTTTGGGTATTTTATACAAGTGGAGGGGGGCCTTGAGAGACAGAAACCAAACTGGCTTTCTCCATGTCAATTAATATTGTACAGTCTATAATGGCTGAATTTTTTGGTATTTTATACAAGTGGAGGGGGGCCTTGAGAGACAGAAACCAAACTGGCTTTTTCCATTTCTTTACATATTTAACTATAAGTGTAGGGTGTAATATACATTCAAAGACGATGGCTGCATTGCCAATATGCATAGATGGAGAGGAAGACAATCTGTTTTGTGTGTAGAATAGGCCTACCAACGAAGAATTAAACTGTTTTTTGGGATGATTTATTACCTCAACAATTAGATTACTTGTCTCTAAAACAGTTGGAGCACTAAATTGGGTTAATTTAGGCCCAAAAACATGGATTTTCCCAAAAAATAGCAAAACAAAACCAAACAAAACCAAAACCAAAACCAAAACACGCAATGGAGGTTTTGCAAAACCAAAACCAAAACCAAAACACGACGGTAATCCAGATCCAAAACCGAATCCAAAACCAAAACACGGGGGTCAGTGACCATCTCTAGTTTTCATATTTATTAACAATATTCAATGACCTTTTGTCTGTTGTGTGTATGTCACTTCTTTATTATACATGTACTGTAAGTATACGCATTTGTGTGCCAGATGTATGCCTGACACAGAAATAATTCTGTGTTTTCAGTTGGACGTAATTTAAGTACAGGCAACTCAACATTCAAACGTACATACGCAATTTTTGCAACACAATTTTGACATTTACAGGGTGCAGAATGTGTCACAGCTTTAAGTAAGGCTCTCAGATGTCTGGTAATAAATAAGCTGAGCACAGTCATCCCATTAACGCTGATTACTATATACAGACATAAAATATAGTTAACATACACTTAGCGCGCACCTTCTCACATCTCACAGGAGATAGGAACTCCTATACTCCCTTCACTGGATAGATGACCATTATCTCTCTCCTCAATTGGAGTTCCTATAGTCTGGGAATCAGACTCATGGAAAATATAACAGAGGGATTGTATGAGACCGAGGTGACATAAACGTGTGGGGGCAGGCAGTAGAAAAAGTACAGGCATACCAGGAGTTAACTTATCTGGGTAGTGGTAATATATGAGCTACCAATCAGTAGAACCGGAAGGGGAGGGGTTAGGTTTCCAGATTAGGCTTATAACATATAGGAAAAGGATATCATTTCCTCTTGCCTTTGGAGTTGTTAGTGAGTGAGTATCTGCTCTCTGCTGTCCTGGTGAGTATTGCTGTATACTGCTTTATGCTGTGTTACTGTGTTATGCTGTTATATCCTGTGTAATACTGTGTAATACTGTGTGATTCTGTTTTATAGCGGTGTTTTTCTTTAGTACTTTATTTCTGTGGTCTGTGTTTTTTGCCTTTTTCTTTATATTTTCTCTTTCCCCTGCTTTCTTTGCTATTTCTTTCCCTTTTCTTTGCCTCATTTCCCCCATTTTTCTGGGTTTTGCCTACCCCCTCCTTCTTGCCTTTCAGCCCCTCACCCCTTTTTCCATCTTTCACCATGCTCCGTGCTAAACGGGTCCGGGTCCCCCCCATCGCCTTATTGAGGCTTCCCTTTCCTCCACTCCTCTCCCCAAGCGGCGAGCCCAGCTCCGGGGACTCGCCGCAGACTGTTCCCCCCGCCCCCCCTCCGCGATGGGAACTGGCAGGCCGGGTTCATCCGCCGCTACTGCGGCGGTGAAAAAGGTTTCTGCGCACGCATATGTCAGGTGCAGGGGTCCCGGCGGCCATTTTAGTATCGCCGGTTCCACCGCTGCCACCAATGTTTCCCTGGCTTCTGATGATCCTCCCCCCGCCGGGGACCAGGTGGTCCTTGCTGCAGAGGGGGGAGAGGCTGCAGGCTCTGCCGTTTTTCTCCAGGGGGCTGGAAATGTTATAAACCCCCCCCACACCATAACTTCTGGCTGTCAGCAGTCCCCTGCTGCAGCGTTTTCCCAGGCCACTGTACCTTTTACCCCTGGCAGTTCCCCCCATATAATGGCGCTTGTTTCTGCCCCCCTTCCTTCCCCCCTCATTGCATCCAGTCCCATCCAGGCCCCTTCCACTTCTTTGTCCCAGCCTCAGCATTTTCTTCTTCCTTCTTCCCCTCCCCCCTCCTCCCTCCTCTGGGTCACTCTTCCCCCCTGGGGTTCCTTTCACTCCTTATCTTCCTCCTCCTTCGGCTTATGGGCCGTACTTCTCGGGTCCCGGCTGTCCGGGTAATGTTGTGTTAACGTCAAGTGCTTCTTCCACAGGGGCCGCCACCCTAGGGGCGGCAGGATCGGAGGGGCTTCGGGTTCCCGTTTCCTTGCCGGCAGTGCTGTTAGGGCCTAGCGACGTACAGCTGACGTCTGGGGGGCCGGTTTCGGGGCAGGGGTGCAGCGTCCTCCCCGGCCGGTCTTCGGGTCGTTCCCTGCACGGCGGCAACAAGTGCACGGAGTCGGCAGGCAAGTGCAGTGGTGGCTTCTAGCCAGAGTGTTAGTGATCAGAGTTTGGCATTGCCTGTAAGTGCGGGAACCGGGGGTCCCAGGCTGGAGAGCTCTTCTTCTGTTCCCCCATCTGCAGGCCTGCAGGGGCGTGTGAGATCGGGTCGGAGATCTGGGCGTGCTTCTTCCACGGAAGCCGAATCATTGGCCACGGTGGGCCCATCATCTGGTGTGGAAGGAGGTGGCCGTGTAATCGGTGAGCATGCCAGCGGGGGGTCTGGTTTTAGCTCCGATCTAAGTTCTTCAGCCTCAGAGAGTGAGGCTCCGGCCAGGTCTGGGAGAGCAGACGCAAAGTTGGTGAGGCTACTGAGGAGGAAATTACAGAGTTCCCGCCATAGGGCGGAGGTTGGAGGCGGGGGGCCTCGGGAGGACAGTGGTACCTCGGGAGGTGATGTTGTGCGCTGTGCTAATACAGCGGTCCTCCGTGATATCAGGAGCAGTGTGCGCAGTAAGATACGCGCTGGTCGTTTTGTGGACATGTGATAAATGTTTACCTATGGGGTGTTCGGTGTCATGTGCGTTTTTTGAATGTTTTAGCATTTTTCTCCACTGGTGTGTTGTGACCGGGTCTGGGCATCAGAGTGTGGCCCACTACCTTGATGATTTTCTGTTCATTGGTCCAGCAGGTACGGCAGTGTGTCAGGATTTGTTGTTTTCTGCTCAGGCGCTGTTTAGAGTAATGGGAGTTCCGGTGGCAGCGGACAAGTCGGAAGGCCCGACTGTGAGATTGTCATACCTAGGCATTGAGATTGACACGGTTGCGGGTTGTTGTAGACTTCCAGCAGAGAAGGTGGCTAAGCTGAGGGGTGTAATTGAGACGGTCCAGGGTGAGTGTAAAGTGCAGTTGAGGCAGGTGCAGTCGCTGCTTGGTCTTTTTAATTTCGCCTGTAGAGTCATTCCCATGGGAAGGGTTTTTTGTCGGAAGCTAGAGAGGGCTACGGTTGGCATTACAAAGGCAAGGCATTTTGTGAGAATGTCCAAGGAGATTAGGGATGATTTGGCTATGTGGCTTTTGTTCTTGGAACGTTTTAATGGAGTTTGCTTGTGGCCCCTGCCTGGCGCCAATAACGTGGAGTTGCAATTGTTTACTGATGCTGCTGGGTCTTCCGGGTTTGAGCTTACCTGGACGGGGAGTGGTGTGCAGCAGCTTGGCCAGGTACTTGGCGTCAGGAGGGCCTCACGAGGAATCTCTTACTGTTGGAGTTGTTCCCCATCATTGTAGCTATCGAGTTGTGGGGTGTTGGTCTGATTAATAGAAGTATATTGTTTTGGTGTGACAATTTGGGGGTAGTACATGCTATCAATAATCAGAGGGCCACCTCCCTGCCAGCTCTGAGGCTGTTGAGACATTTGGTTTATAGATGTCTGACTCTTAACATCACTTTTAGGGCAAGGCATGTACCTGGGGTAGATAACAATATTGCGGGTGCCTTGTCTGGGTTTGATTGGAATAAGTTTCGTTCGTTAGCCCCTCATGCGAATGTGACTGGTGTTTCATGCCCCGATTTTGTCTGGCAGATTATAAGGCCGGCATAGAAGAGTTTGCTAGGCGTTCGGTTGCACCTGGGACGTTGAAGAAATATCGGGAGGCTTGGTCGTCCTGGGAGGGGTTTTGTGGATCTGATGAGGCTCGAGGTAAGACGAGGCGGCAGTGCATGCTTGCATATGTGTGGCATTGTTTTCAGGCGGGTAGATCTAAAACATATATGGTGTGTGCTTTGGCTGGTATTTCGTTTTTTCTGCAGGTTACAGGTAGTCGGGATGTTACCAAACAGGCATTGGTGCGCAAGGTTTTAAGAGGTTGGGCTAGAATTTCCCCCCCGCTTGAGGATAAACGTAGACCGATTGATAAGAGAATGTTAGTGTACCTTTTGAATGTTATCACGGTTGTCGCGACGGATGAGTTTGAGGCGGTTTTGTTTCGGCTGGCGTTTGTTATGGCTTTCTTCGGGGCTTTTAGAATAGGTGAGTTGGTAGCCTCGTCTAGGACGGCAGTTGATTCGGGCTTGCTGTTTCGGAATGTTGTGGTACAAGATGAGAGTATTGATTGTAAAATTCATAGATCAAAGACCGATTCATTGGGTAGGGGGAAGTGGGTCACTTTGCAGCGGAACCAGGATACAGCAGTTTGTCCAGTAGAATTGACAAGATTGTACAGGGATAGGTCTCCTGCTCCCGGTGATAATTGGCTTAGACATAGTGATGGTCTTCCCCTTACGAAGTTTCAATTTTCAGCAGTATTCAAGAGTTGCGTGGTTAAGCTTGGTTTGAGTGCAGCTGACTATGGGACGCATTCCTTTAGGATTGGGGCAGCTACGGTAGCGGCGGAAGAAGGTGTGTCTGATCAGAGCATTATGGCTTTGGGTAGATGGAGGTCTAAGTGTTTTAAGAGGTATGTGAGGCCAGCTGTGGCGTTATAGGTTTAGTCAGTGCGATGTAGTAAGGCTGACCCATGGTGTTGCGTTGCTTACCTTGTTGAAAGGGAGCTCGGAGGGTCTTGCCATTTCTTTTCTCCGGGGGCCTGATTGGCGGTGGCACCCCGGGGTTTCCGGTTTTACCTCCGCATGGGTCACCCTGCGTCATGCGCGAATGTGGTGTATTCTTGTTTTTCCGTATTAATCATAATATGTTTTGTCATTTCATTTACATGCATTACTCCATGTTGCAGGTGCACGTCAGGATGGGAGGAATATTTGGTTGGTCGGCCATTCATTTATTTTCTGGGCCGGTAAGAGCGGCCATGCTCATGATTTGAGCAAATTCCCCCGGGCAGAGTCAATAAGTGGGATAGGTGTTAGGGGAATGCGTTGGGCGTCTTTGTTGAATATCCTAAAAGACAATGAGAGTAGGTTTGGGCGCCCTTCAGTACTTATTATCCACCTTGGGGGGAATGACCTGGGTAAGTGGTCCAGTTTGGAGCTCATTGAGCAGATAAAATCTGATGTCGGGGCCATTAAGTTACATTGGCCAACAGCTCGACTAGTTTGGTCCGACATGATCCCTAGGCGTGATTGGAGAGGGGTGGTTAAGCCAGCTCGTATTGAGAAAGTTCGTGGAACGGTAAATCGGGCGGTGCCGAAAATCTTTCAGAAAGAAGGCGGTGGTTGCATCAGTTATCCTTCCATAAGGGCTATTTTGACGCAGTACTATAGGCCCGATGGTGTGCACTTGTCTGATTTGGGTATGGCATATTTTATAGAGCAGATTTTTGGTTTTCTTGTTTGGCTATGAGAGGTCAGTTGGTGGCGGACTGCGGTTCTTGGTGGGGAACCTTAGCTGTGGCGGTAAGCAGCCCAATCAGCGGCCATTTTGTTACATTGAAGGCGTAGTAGGCACTCTCCTCTTAAAGGGATTGGGCAATTAGCAGAATAGCACTTCGGGTTTAAGGGGCTCCGCTTAGGCGGGCGGGCCTCAGCTAATATGCCAAATGGGGGAGCTTGGCTTTTTACGCCTAGTTTGGGTCCAAATTAGTTTGGACGGAATTTACAGCTGGTAGATGTGGCCTGGATGCTGATTGGTCTGTTTATATTGGCCACCAATTTTTCCCCAGCAGGTTCGCCTTTAATAAATTCCTGATCTTTCAAACGCCAATTCAAGTCTCTATGTCTTTATTATAGTTGTAAGTTTACTCTGGTAAAGGTAAAAGATGGTATTGTATGTGGTCCACCATAAGCGGTTTATATAAAACAAATGGAGAAATAATAGTGCAGATTGTCTAAAATGAGCATATAAAAGTCCCGGAAAAAGAGTATATTCTTCAACCTCGTGATGAAACGAAGGAATACCACCGTAATTCTTGTGACTTTTTACACCATCTCCCCCAAAGGTATATGCTTACAAGATGTTGGCTTTAATAAAGCATCTCTAGTAATCCTTCCTGTGTATCGCTTTCAAATTCCTTTTTTGCCTTTTGCTGCAGCTCCATATGCAGGAGGAGGTGGAGAAGCTCACAGGCGCTGCAGTCTCACTCCACTGCTGTGCAGGGTATTTCAGAAATGCTGTGCTCGAATCACTCTTATCCACGCTTTGCTTCCACTCAAGATTTCTAGGTGTCACTGTGATGGCAGTTCACTCCCAGGTATAGGGGTTTACATCTAGCAAAGGCTGCTGATTACTATATAAACTTTTGAACTCCCATTGCAAAGCCTGCGGAGGTCCGTCCAATATATGGATGAAACAAATTGGGGAATTACACAACGACTACAAAGCTTATTGACCTGTCCAGGCTTCTGTACCAACCAGGAAGGTCATTCAAAAAATCAGCACAGGGGTATGGTGAGGTCATTGGCTGACCCGCTGCTGCCGTTATTAGGACTTTTTTAAGCAGACTGATACACAGTGTAATGTAAATGTGTTATTTTACTTCTTGCTGTAACAAAAAGATTTATAAATCTTACTTACATTGAGGGCTTGTATCAGTATCTCTGGGGCTAGAAAGAAAGAATGTCAAATCTGATTCCTTCAAATCCAGCATCGGTCCTTCCTATACCCTGTAACCCTAAACATCTTGTTCAACTTCTTACCCTTTGCTATAAGAAAGTTTGCCCTAAGCTTACATGTCTGTTTAACTCAATCTTGAAGAGAAGCTCCTTTGACGCTGCTGCAGAAGCCGATACCATTGTCAACCTAAAGATAGCTAAAGATCCCTCATTCTGTACTAACTATTGCCCTGTGTCCTTGCTTGATGTGGAACTTAAGATTTTTGCAAAGACCCTGGTTACCTGACTTAATATCCTATCGTCCCTCATCCACCACAGCCCAAAGACAACACCAGATGAACCATCAGCCTTACCCACCATATTAATAAATGTAAGGTACCATCCCTAATTATAGCTTTGGATGCTGAAAAGACATGTGACCCCATTTGCTGGCCCTTCATGATGAAATTGCTCTCACAACAGTAAATGTCTTACATGTATAGTAGCTCTGTACCGCTCCCCATCCACTTCTGTCCAGGTGAACAGCTGCTCTTCCCCCTATTTACATTAACTATGATATCAGACAGGGCTGCCCAATATCTTTGTTTATCTTTGCTCTGTGTCCTTCATGATTATTATTATCTTTTACCTATAAGGCACCACAAGACTTCCACAGCGATATACATAGGGGGATAGAACATACAACAAAATTACAAAATAACATAGATACACACAGATAAGAACAATGGGTAGATATAAGCAGAATAATAAATGCATGGATTAAATTACCAGAAAAAAAGTCCATGGCATACAAAAGCAATTCAGCATAAGTCAAAACATAGACAGAGATGAGGACGAAGAGCTGGCAGATAGGAGACACAGCATAGAGGACCCTGTCCGTGAGAGATTACTAATGGGAGGGGATAAAGAGAGAAAAAAGGACAAAAGAGAACAGTAGGCTGAGTGGGGTTCCCTATGGTCTGCAAGGAACTGAGGTCATCTGTCACGTTTGTAGTACTAAAGTATCCACTTACTGGTATCGACAAAACTAGACTGAGAGGCGCGGAGTCTAACGCACCCCCGGTATTTACCAGGGACCCCCGCAAGGAGGTATGGGCTTGGGTGTGTGAGGTGCGCAGGTCGCGGCTCTCCCAACTAGTCACCAGTGCAATGGAGTGTACACAGGATGGCAAGATAAGTAAGTGCAAGATAGCCGAGGATAGGTACAGGGAGAATTTCCAGAAGAGTGGTCAGAGTAAGCCAAGGTCAGGAACTGCTGGACAATGAGGTACCGAATCACAGCCAAGGGGTGGTCAAAGAACAAGCCAAATGTCAGGAATGGAAGCAAAAGACAGGAAGAGGGAGAAGGACACTGGAACGCTGGAGACTGGAGAACCAATACTCTGGCACAGACTGTAGGCAAAAGGTGCCTTAAATAGTTTAATGTGGGCGCTGATAGGTGCGAGTGAATCCGGCAGTCAGATGCACCTGATCGCCGACTAGCTGGTGAAAGGAGCGTCCCATTGCCTGGCAATGGGACGCGAATCTACTGCGCATGTGCGCGCAGCGTAGCTGGAAGTATGTCCCGTTGCTAGGCAATGAGACGTGGCTCAGCAAGGGAGACAGGCATCCGTCCCCGGCACAATGGGACAGTGTGTGGACGGAGCCTGACACCATCATACAGAGTCCTGGAGGGGGGCTGCACATAGAAAACTATAGGGAGGGGGCTGCACATAGAAAACTATAGGAAGGGGGCTGCACATAGAAAACTATAGGGAGGGGGCTGCACATAGAAAACTGTAGGGAGGGGGCTGCACATAGAAAACTGTAGGGAGGGGGCTGCACATAGAAAACTGTAGGGAGGGAGCTGCACATAGGAAACTATAGAGAGGGGGCTGCACATAGAAAACTATAGGGAGGGGGCTGCACATAGAAAACTGTAGGGAGGGGGCTGCACATAGGAAACTATAGAGAGGGGGCTGCACATAGAAAACTATAGGGAGGGGGCTGCACATAGAAAACTGTAGGGAGGGGGCTGCACATAGAAAACTATAGGGAGGGGGCTGCACATAGAAAACTATAGGGAGGGGGCTGCACATAGGAAACTATAGGTAGGGGGGCTGCATATAGAAAACTACAGGGAGGGGGCTGCATATAGAAAACTATAGGGAGGGGGCTGCACATAGAAAACTATAGGGAGGGGGCTGCACATAGGAAACTATAGGTAGGGGGGCTGCCAATAAAAAACTATAAGGAGGGGGGCTGCACATAGAAAACTATAGGGAGGGGGGCTGACCATAAAAAACTATAGGGAGCGGGCTGCACATAGAAAACTATAGGGAGGGGGCTGCATATAGAAAACTATAGGGAGGGGGCTGCATATAGAAAACTATAGGAAGGGGGACTGCACATAGAAAACTATAGGAAGGAGGGCTGCACATAGAAAACTATAGGGAGGGGGGCTGCATATAGAAAACTATAGAGAGGGGGCTGCATATAGAAAACTATAGGAAGGGGGCTGCATATAGAGAACTATAGGGAGGGGGCTGAATATAGAAAACTATAGGAAGGGGGGCTGCCAATAAAAAACTATAAGGAGGGGGGCTGCACATAGAAAACTATAGGAAGGGGGCTGCACATATAAAACTATAGGGAGGGGGCTACATATAGAAAACTATAGGGAGGGGGCTGCATATAGAAAACTATAGGAAGGGGGGCTGCACATAGAAAACTATAGGAAGGGGGGCTGCACATAGAAAACTATAGGAAGGAGGGCTGCACATAGAAAACTATAGGAAGGGGGGCTGCATATAGAAAACTATAGGGAGGGGGCTGCACATAAAAAACTATAGCAAGGAGGGCTGCACATAGAAAACAATAGGGAGGGTGCTGCACATAGAAAACTATAGGGAGGGGGCTGCATATAGAAAAGCATAGGAAGGGGGGCTGCACATAGAAAACTATAGGGAGGGGGCTGCACATAGAGAACTATAGGAAGGGGAGCTGCATATAGAAAACTATAGGGAGGGGGGCTGCACATAGAAAACTATAAGGAGGGGGCTGCTTTTAGAAAACTATAGGGAGGGGGCTGCATATATAAAACTATAGGAAGGGGGGCTGCACATAGAAAACTATAGGGAGGGGGCTGCATATAGAAAACTATAGGGAGGGGGCTGCATATAGAAAACTATAGGGAGGGGGCTGCGTATAGAAAACTATAGGGAGGGGGGCTGCGCATAGAAAACTATAGGGAGGGGGGCTGCCCATAAAAAACTATAAGAAGAGGGCTGCATATATAAAACTATAGGAAGGGGGGCTGCACATAGAAAACTATAGGGAGGGGGGCTGCACACGAAAAACTATAGGGAGGGGGCTGCATATAGAAAACTATAGGGAGGGGGCTGCATATATAAAACTATAGGAAGGGGGGCTGCACATAGAAAACTATAGGGAGGGGGCTGCATATAGAAAACTATAGGGAGGGGGGTGCATATAGAAAACTATAGGGAGGGGGGTGCGTATAGAAAACTATAGGGAGGGGGGCTGCCCATAAAAAACTATAAGAAGGGGGCTGCATATATAAAACTATAGGAAGGGGGGCTGCACATAGAAAACTATAGGGAGGGGGGCTGCACATAGAAAACTATAGGGAGGGGGGCTGCACACAAAAAACTATAGGGAGGGGGCTGCACATAGAAAACTATAGGGAGGTGGTTGTACATAGAAAACTTTAAGGAGGGGGGCTGCACATATAAAACTATAGGAAGGGGGGCTGCACATTGAAAACTGTGGGGAGGGGCAGGGCTGGATTAACCATAGGGCTAACTGGGCTACAGCCCAGGGGCCTATGGCATCCAGGGGGCCCTTGAAAGTGCTCAGCAGCAGTATTGGCCGGTCGGGGGTGGGGGCGCGATCAGTGCTGCTGAGCACTTTCACTGCGGTCCTTCCCCGGCGAGCTGTAGTCTCCTTACTGAGGAGATCTCGTGAGTCTCACTCTCACGAGATCTCCTCAGTAAAGAGCGTACAGTGCGCCGGAGAAGGAGGTAAGTGCCGGGAAGGGGGGCGGGCAGCTCGGACCACGGGGGGGGGGGGCCCTCACAGGGGAATGGAGGCCCCCTTAGCCCAGGGGCCTCCATTCCCTTAATCCGGCCCTGGGGAGGGGGCAGCATATAGAAAACTATTGAAAGGGGGGCTGCACATAGAAAACTATAGGGAGGGGGCTGCACATAGAAAACTATAGGGAGGGGGCTGCACATAGAAAACTATAGGGAGGGGGCTGCACATAGAAAACTATAGGGAGGGGGGCTGCATATACATAACTATAGGGAAAGAGGGGCTGCGTATACAAAATGTTAGGGGGGGGGCTACTAAAATGTGTGCAGGAAAGATGGGGGGCTGCTACAATGTGTGAGGGAATGGGGGGATGTATGAATAGTACATAGGTGGAAGGTAGGCTATTAATTTAATGGTGGTGTTTAAGTGGGGGGTAATTATTTAATGGGTGCTATGCTACTTGTGCCTTGTTATGCCATCTCATATTGGGGCAATTTAATCTATTGGTGGGGCAGTTTAATTTACTGGTGAGGCCCATTAAATTAAGATGGGGTGACGGGACATTTAATTTAATGCTGGGTTGTTCAGAGCTATTAATTGAATATAGGGGTGAGTTTGGAGAGGAAGGCTATTTATTAAATGTGAATAATAATTATTCATTGCCGGGATGGTTGTGGGAAATGGTTATATTAAACACAAATGCTACTAAGTTATTGCTGGGGCTGTTCAGAGGGAGGGAAATAGGTTTATTTATTAAATGGGAATAATATTACTTTAATGTTGTGGTTGATTGGAGGGAAATAGATCTATTTATTAAATATGAGTACTATTATTTTAATGTAGAGAACTGGAGGGATTATTATTAAATGTGGATGCTATTGATTTAATGCTGTGGCTGGATAGAGCTTTCTACATTTCATTTACCCATTTTTTTCCAAATAGGGCCTCCAACATTCCAGGATCCAGACAAGCAGCAACTGATCATAAGAAACCAGCAGCCACAGATGGTGACAGTGACAAGAACAGGTAGAACAGGTAGGAGAAAGCAGGACAGTCTACCAACAGTCCTGAATCTGGTGGGGAAGTCCTGAAATTTGGGTGACTGTCTTGCTAGGTCCGACTACAAGTACAGTAGGGAGGTATGTCCTGTTTCACACTGTACTGCTTGTGAAGGTAGAGCTGCGTGCACCTAACAGTACTGAAGTTTTGTCTGTGTAATTGTCTAAGACATATCTGAAAACATAACCCTCCTGTCTCAAGTGCCACGGTTCCCCCAGAGCCTTCTTCCACCTCTGGGGATACTTTAGTGGTTCTTGCATTGATTCTTTTGCCTGCCTTCTACCTTGCACTGGTCCCATTCTCAGATCACATTGTAGAATATATAGCCAGCCCACATTGCACTGACAATATCATTAATCCTGCCTCCTTTGCACCTTGTATATCACCAGCAAACCCTTGGAATAGCTCTCCCCTTCACTTATGCCATTGTCTGCCAACCCTCCCTGCACTGTTATTAATTCAAACCACCACCAATCACTGGGCACAATTGTTACAAAAGTAGTGTTTTCTTGTAGATGCTTGAAGCTTTTTACCTTTGTGGTGATCGCACTGGATAGCCATTTATAATAAGGATTATTTTAATGCATTTTTTGAAACACAAAGTACACATTTTTATATATTAAAAAATAGATTTGACTGGTAGCATCTCATGACGTCAGGGGAAGATGCAACAGTGCGGTGAGGTCTCATATGCTGCTCAGGCAGACTGATCAGATACAATTGTGCCAACATTCGTAATAGTTAAACTTATTAAACAAAGTCAGATATGTTTCTATGAAGGGAATATTGGAAGGATGTGAGCACAGAGGTATAAACCAGTCGCAGATCATGTAAAAGGATTCATGTATTTTTATAACACAGGACTGGCAGCTCTTTCCCTGCATTGCTTTAGAGGTGACCCACTGTGTATTATGTTATCACATCTAGGTTTTCCTAAATGTTAGTACAACCAAATTCCAGTAATTCTAAATACCGCCTACTTTTGTGTTGGTTACACCCACAGTTGATTTGTTCCTGTCCACATGAGACCACTTGAAGATTTTTTTCCAGGGCCACTTCAAGTTCCAATCTGCCCCTGCTAGCAGGTGATAGTGATTATTATCCTGACTTTTCCCTTTCTTTTAGAGGGGGCAGCCAAGGCCCATGTCAAAACAAGGTAGACAGCGATTCAGCAACAATCTGGATCTGTGGTGATTGGGTCACTTGATGTGATTCAGATGTGGCAAGAAGAGATGGTTTTGATGTTGTATCAAAGGGTATGGTCTACCCAGAATCCACCACTAATGCACAAATGTCAGCAATATGAAAATATTATGCTTCAAATAATAGGATATTATTGTTTTTCATCTCCAATGATCACCTAGTTCATGATATCTAAATATCACTACTCACCATCACTCTTTTCCATGACTTCTTTCTGACACGTGTCCTGGACATTAACCGTACAGTTTACAATAAACTCTGGGGAGGAGCAGTCGTCTTTCTGGAATTCCTCACATTGGTAACATTGGATCTGAAGAGCAAACCCTGCAAGAAGAAGGGATCAGTCAGGAGCTGAAGGTCTCAAACCAATTACAAGGTGTGAGCAGTGTTTGTGAATCCCCCCTGAGACATGAACTTCTTCTGGGGGCTAAGATGCTCTTTAGGAAAGGTCTCTGGGCCTAAGTTCCTTAATGAATCAGGCCCTCTGTGTTTGGGACAGTGGGCAACAAAACTTCAGTAGTGAGAATTTGGAAAGGTTTTGATAAACCTTAGATTTTATATCATGTGACATCCTGGTATATAGCATATCATGCAGTATCAGACAGGAGAGCAGCATGGAAATTCAGTTTTGCAGATCCGTCAAATTGTTATCACGCAATTCTCTGTACAGATTGATTCATTGCGTCATGAGTGTAAATAAAAGAATAATACTAATTTTTATTAATAAACCCTCCCAGACAGCTCTGGGATGAACTGTCTGTACTATTTGTACACAGAAAATATAATATTATTTTTATTTTTGGGTTGTTTGTTTATAAATGTAATCCTGTTATGATTAAATAAATGATGGCTATAATATATTTAAAATTAATCTGAGCAGTACATATATAACCTCCTATTTTCAGATGCTAAGAACTAATATAATCTGCAAGGAGACACTGGTGATGGTAACGTAGTTTAGGGGCTTTCAGACAACTTTGAGAGCAGTGTAAAAAGTAGGGGACGATTTATTTTCCCCAAAACTTTGTTTAGATTGGAAATTTAGTGAGTGTGAGTGAATCTTTTCCCGATGGACAATATTCTTTTGTTTAAACTAAGGGGTCTATTTATCAAATAGGGAAAAACCCTAAAAAAGAGCTTTCACCAGATTTAGGGATCCTCCCTATTTAAGTCGCTCTCCTCAGGATGATAGTCCAAGCCCAGGCTTCTAGCTCCTGCGCCCAAGCACCAATTATCCCCAGACTGGTCTGGCAAGCTGTAAGATTACTCTCAATACTTCCAGACAGTAAGCTTCCGTTTTCACACTCTATTGATAAATAAAAGTCTAGTTTTTAGCCTATTACCAATTACCAGAGTATTATTATTATTATTAATTTTTATTTATAGGGCGCCACAAAGTATCCGTAGCGCCGTACAAGGACAAACAATGGCACAGTACAAGGTGAAACAGCACAGTACAAGTAACAGTAAGCACTATAACTCTGGGGGCTCAGGCACAGCATGAAAGAGAGGGAGGGAGGGGAAAAGTGAGTACAGGCAGGTAACTATGGCCCAAGAGGGTGGGCACGGATGACAGGTTGAGAGTCACTGAGGGGAGCGGAGAGAAGCGAGAGGAGACAGAGGGCAGAGGGACCGAGAGGAGGTGAGCTGAGTAGCTGGAGAGCGCAGTTAAAAGTGATGGAAACAGAAGGTAGGAGAGCCCTGCTCAAAGTAGCGAACAATCTAAAGAGTACAACTGTAAGACTGAAATCAAAGGGAGGCAGCACAAAGTATGTAAACAATCTGCAGAACAGAAAACAGTTCTGTCACCCCAGTTCTTGCACTAAGTGTCAACATCTGGGGCCTGATTCATTAGTGCATCTTAACTTCACTCTTATCACCCTGATTCTTCAAAGTTAAGATGCTTATTTTAAGAAGAATCAGGGAGATTAAAGTGAAGTTAAGATGGATTTTCATCTTAACTTAAGAAATTCTTCACTTACGCAGTGGATTTTGATTCTTATCTCCCTTTTCTGGGCATGAACAGAGTGGATTTGCTTAAGATAAGCAAAAAACGGCAGATAAGAACACTAATGAATCAGGCTCCTGATGTAAGCGATAAACACCACCTCCATAAAACAGGACCAGAGACCACCACTCCTTCTTACAGTTGTTTATCCTGTGACTGGCACACCTTCTGTGTGTACCCAGCTTTACAATCTCTCTGTAGAATGAGGAAGAATGAAGAGGGTGGTGTGACGAAATGTAGTATATCTAATGACTGATTGTTATTTTCTGTTGAATTTATGTATACCATATGTGAATATTTTATGTAACCTTTCAAAGTGTATTTTGTTAACTGACCTGAGTCTGACCTAGGCAAGTGTCAATGGTCTTGTGAAAGTAGCCAGGCCCAGATAAATCTCTGAGTAGTTTGTGTATGCAGAGGAGTTAGACTTAGCCAAGCCGAACGAAGAGCAGAGGTGAGACTTCAAGGTCCTGTGGACATTACGATCTCAGCTCACTTTGAAAACCCTGTGACATTTGGGAGATCAATCTGTCTTTATTGACAGCTAAAAGGTGGGGGGTAAAGAGCCAACAAGAAATGGTTTAGAATCTTCTGCTTTAGACATTAGATTGTGCATTTCATGAGGGGTCTATCAAGACTGAAATGTCTCATACTTTTTAATTGTGTTACCTCACACACAGCCAGTTTACCTCATAAGTAGTACTTTGATTTTATTTCCTATTTTATTTTCTGAAACTCTTTTGTGCAACATATTGTATGTCTTTGTTATTAATTTTTGTAAATAAGCCTTGGAAACATTTTTCAGATTAATCATATTTAATCTAGCGTATTTCTCCGTGATTCTTTGTGAACTTACGAAGCCCAGGGAGGCTCGTGCTACATGTGTATGTGATTTAAGTGTGAAACATTAATAAGTGGGTTCTGGTGAACATAAGCAAACCATAATAAATCCTGTGTGGTGTATTCATTGCTAAGTGACTAAGGTGACGCCAGTCACGGCCAGCTGTTCAGATTGCTCTATCTTGGAAAGGCTGGGCGTTCGTGACAAGTGGATTGAAGAAATTAATGTTGTTTTTAATGAGGAGGTAGATATATATTTGTATTTTTGGTTATATATGTATTGGGCCTCCTCTTCGGCTCTCTAATAACCACTACCGCACCAGGGTGGCTAGAGAGAGCATTAGCATTTTTCAAGCTGACTACTTGATGATGATGGTAGCCAGCACAGGTTGGCTAAAGCAGGGGGTGCTGTGTAATTGTCATGAAGTTCTGTGGACCCTCTGTCCTGGGAACTCCACATGCCAGCACTGAACCAGTGGAGCTATGACGAGGTGACACAAGTTTTAACTGAAGGTACAGTGTCTGGAGGAGCTCTCCCCATCTATGGTAACACCTATAAAAATATCTCAGATTTCAGGGGCAACACTTTATGGCTCCAGGGTGGACACTGGGTCTCTTAATTATATACAGAATTTCCATGATGTAACTGTACAGTGTGGAGCACAGTACTAAGCGCATCTATTTCCTGGTGCGCTGAGAGATTAAAAAGCCCATGAGCTATGGAAATATTTCTGTCCTTTTTCAAATCAATGTGGTAGCGACCTTTTAGATATCTTATCATATACAGTTTAATGATTTAATTACTTTATCATTTGTTGAGGAATGCCCAAATAAAATTCAAAAAATAAAATGATAAAGAAAAACTAGCAAATCATATGATCCTGATTATCTTTTGGATATGTAATAAAAAACATTATTAATGAAAGCTCTGAAAGGAAACTAAAGCAAGTGCATTGGAACACATGCATATACAGATTTCGATTCCTGGTACTGACAGGGGGGCGGGGCACTTTCCAGGAATAATGCTTTAAGAAACTATTTCCTATAAAGTGTGTAGAACTTTATGCAGCTGAGTGTTTTGTAAGGATGTCCCCGGTGCCCGAGAAGCGGGCGAAGATGCCTGATGCTGCCGCACCCCTGGAGGGGCTGAAGAGTTCCCTGATGGTGCCAAGGAGGAAGAAAGAAGAAAGAAGTGACTTACCCATCCAGCGCTCCCGCGGCGGTAAGTATTCGTTCTTCTTTTCAGGTTCTGGCAGCGGAGGAAGGATGAGCCAATCAGGGCTCATCTCCCTCCGCTGGCCAATCAGCGGCCGGATACGTGAGCCAATCACGGCTCGCGCCCGGCCGTTTAAAAGATTAGCCCCGACGCGAGCCAATAGGCGCTCACGCCGACTGATGACGTCGCGCCGGCGCCATTTTCCCAGAAGAGAGTCGGCGGCGGAGAGAGAAGGATGTCGTGGGACGTCCGGAGTGCAAGAAGAAAAGAAGCCGCCGAGATCATCGGCGGGGAGCCCTTGTAAGGGCTGAGAGCGCCCCCGCCTCCGGAGCAGCAGCAGACTCAGCGCCGAAGAGGAGAAGAGGCACGGCCGGCTGGAGGGTCTGGAAGACCCAGAGAAAGAAGAGGAAGACGGCGTGGCAAGTTGAGTATCCTGCGCGGAGCAGGTAAGTAGCCTCAACGTTAGGTCGGGCACTAGGCCCGTGGCCACGGTCGGGCATAAGGTCCGTGGGACATGAATTAACGGCACAAGGCCCATAGTTAGAGAGGGAGGCCTCAAGGCCTAAGTAGGCAAGGGCTAGTTCCCCTATGTAACAGGGCACAAGGCCCTAGGTAGAGGGCTTAGAGCCCTGAGTTAGAGAGGGGGCTGAGGCCTAAAGTCAGAGCACAAGGCTCTGTAGGCAGCTGTGCACGAGGCACATGGTGGGAAGGGCAGAAGGCCCTGGTGGTGTGATAGAGGCGTGAGAGCCTCGTGAGTGTAGGCGCGGTCCTGTGTGAGGTGAGCACACGGAGTTAGAGGGTACAGTAGAGCGGAGGCTCCTGTGGTGCTGTAGAAACCGGCTGGTTGGCTAGCAGCGGTGTGCTCTGGTGAGTAGCGTACAAAGTACTGTATTACTGTATTCTGTCTGTGCGGCGAGTATTGTCTGTATTACTGTAACTTTGGGTGTGCTACATAATTGTGTCCAGGGGCAAGACGTCAGGCCCCCATTAAAGGTAGGCTCTTGTTCCCTGTGTTCTCCTGTACTAACCCGTGCTGTGGGGACAAGTGTAGTTACCAGCTTACACATAGTCAGGGAAGAACATACATAGTTTTCCCGTCCCTTAGGTCCCTGGGGTCGCACTGGTTTCCAGAGGGGGTGACTGAGTGAGTCAGTGGCAGTGCAGCACAGCTCAACGCAGTTCCAGGGGTGTCCCGTGGTTCAGGCTGAGTGCCCCAGTCCTCAGTTCCGTGCAGGTTCCCTGGCGGTTCCGGAGTGGGATACGTGTTCGATATCTGGGTGCAGGCAGTCGGGCGGTTCAGTTTCGATCGGCTGTTCCGGGCGGCAGTCTGTACGCAGGTTAGTGGGCTGTTCCAGTGAGCCTCAGTCGGGCCTGGTGCAGCCGGTCCTTAGGATCCGTGGGTGACCCCATAGCAAGAAGGCAGCTTCTTGGCACGGCCTGGGTGAGGGGGTTAGGAACTGCCTTCCGGTATAGTCCGTGAACACCGGCTGGTGTTCCCCGTAGTGGTTAGTGAGCAGTTCTGTTAGCGCACTACACCTAGTTATTCATAGTTGTTTGACTTAGTTGCGTTGCCGACCATTAGAGCGTTGTTAGGGTCGGGTCGCTGTTGTAGTCAGTTTAGTTTTGTGGGTGCCATCTTAGTCTCACTGAGAGTGCAGAGGGAGGCTGTGTGTTCCTTGTCATCCGCAGGTGTCGGGGAGGTGCAGGAGAACCGGATCGGAAGTGGGAGTGTCCCGGTGAGTATCACGCTCGATTCCCCCTTTCGGTTAGGCCCTCACCGGGTGGTGTGCGAGGTTCTTGAGGCGGACTAGTCCTGGTCTCAAGTGCTCCATTTTGAAGCTGCTAACGTTATATCTGCAGCATTGCAGACATAGGGCGAGCTGAGCACGCACAAAGCTGGGGTGAGTACTCGGGAATTGTCTTTCGCTGCTGCAATCTTATCACAGAACATTCACCACGGACACTTATCAGAGGTGCGGTCCCAACATGGGCATAATGATAAATAGATCCAAAAATCGTATTTCTTACTCCTGCGAAAAGTGTCAAAGATATTGATTAACAGCTGAAAATGCAAATAATAATAATAATAATAATAATAAATATGCCCCTTTGTCTTTATTATCCGTGAAACTGTAGCGATTAGGATTACAGTCCCCCGTGCCTTGGCAAGAGCAAAGTGAGGAGGCGGCAAGGGAGCTTGGACTGAGAGTGTCCTTGTTCATTGCCGTATTCTCGGACAGCCCTTACCTGGTAGGCACGGCCGTAATCTCTGTCTCTTTCTTAGAGGGACGTGGTTGGAGGTGACAAGGGTTGCGGCTGCGGATCTGCTGGGATCGGATCGCAGCTGGGATATCGGAGGCGGACTGGAGGTGACCATCGTTTACAAGGTAAGTTCTTTTGTGTTGCGTCTGTCCTGTTCCCCGCAGGCACTACAGTTTCACGGATAATAAAGACAAAGGGGCATATTTATTATTATTATTATTATTATTATTATTTGCATTTTCAGCTGTTAATCAATATCTTTGACACTTTTCGCAGGAGTAAGAAATACGATTTTTGGATCTATTTATCATTTTGCCCATGTTGGGACCGCACCTCTGATAAGTGTCCGTGGTGAATGTTCTGTGATAAGATTGCAGCAGCGAAAGACAATTCCCGAGTACTCACCCCAGCTTTGTGCGTGCTCAGCTCGCCCTATGTCTGCAATGCTGCAGATATAACGTTAGCAGCTCCAAAATGGTAATCTACTGCTAGAACTACTACATTCAGTGTCCCATTTAAGCTTTTCTTCATGACCAGAGGTCATTTTCATCATAATGGCCGGAACATTATTTGCGTTTTCATTCAGTATATTGTATCATGTACATGGGGCATATTTATTAGTGAACGCATTTTGAATACTATCCCTTTCAATCCTTATCGCAAAGATAAGGATTGAAATATCTATTTATTAAACATCTTCAACAGGAACTGCAGTCACGAAAATCTGCTGTTCCTGCGAAGTTGCAAATTCACCTTTTCACTGCCTCTTATCTCCCGAAGACTGCTATGGAAATCATGTGCATGCGCCGTCTGAAAACCTCAGGCATGTGCACAAACATATCTCAGGAGGTGATGCAGCATGTGGGAGGGAGGGATCATATGATCCCTGTACACTTGCGCTGTTCAGCTCTGCTCGCCACCCTGAGCTGGCGTCCATTACCATCAACAAGTTCAGATTTTCGGAACTTGCTAACTTGAGGAATATAACCGTATCTACGGCTGCTCTGGAGTTTGAATAGAATGAAATGTCCTCTTAACAAATGTCAACGTTACGTCAATGCGACTGTCATGGAAAAAGGAATCATAAATAGACGCCTATATCTGGGAATTAAATAGAGGGACAGTCTCTATAGGTTAGAATTTACTCCCAGTGATACACAGCAAGTGATAATTATATTGCTGGATGTGTTTAAGGCATACACTGAAAGGATGGTACCTGGATGTACTAAGTATGAAATCAGTTCTACTAGACATAATACATAAGACCTATAACACAGGGCAGATGACCAAGGAAATAAATCAGCTAATGGGCCAGGGCTTGTATAGGACTTGTACACAGAGAGGGAAACTGCATATAACTTTGAGGATACCTATGTAAACTTGTATGTAGATAAGACAATGTTTGTTCATCTTTCTGATACTATATAACTGCAAAAACAGAACACTAAGGGGTCTATTCACCAAGCATTTTTCCTGTGGTAAACCCCCGAAAACAACAGTTTTCGGGGGTTTACCGTGAAATCACTATGGATTATTGAAGCATCGCAGCAGATATCTCAGATATCTGCTGCTTTGCATTTCCTATCGGTTTTCTGAACACTCACCATAACAGTGTATGGGAAGTGCTCAGAACCGCTATGTATTAAAGGCTAACTAGAGAAAATTTTCTCTTTGTTTATATGTTAATGTACTCCATCTGAAGCTGGAGCCATCTGAAGCTGGTGCCATCTGAAGCTGGAGCCATCTGAAGCTGGAGCCATCTGAAGCTGGAGCCATCTGAAGCTGGAGCCATCTGAAGCTGGCGTACATTAACATATTTGAAAACTTTCGCGCTGTCCAGCTCTGCTCTGAAGAGCAGAGCTGGACAGCGCATGTGTGGAGGGATCATGTGATCCCTTCCTGTCAATCATCCTGCAGTTTGCCGGCAAGGATGTTACTGCGCATGCACCAACTATTCAGTCGGTGCATGCGCACTATCAAAAAAAGAAAAAAAAAAAAGAAAAGATCATCGCAGCCTTGAAAAATGAGAAAAGACTGCGATGATCAGGTCACTTCTCAGGGACAGCAGGTTATCGGCACTGCTGTCTCTGAGAAGTTTTTTAATACATAGCTGTTACTTTTCAATCCTTATCAAGGAGATAAGGATTGAAAAGTATCATTTAAAAAAAACGAAGGGTCATAAATAGACCCCTATGGCATTTACTTTTCCCCACAAATCTTCCCTGGGGAGGGGGTACTCCTATGTACACGCCATTCTGCATACAGTGGTATAGGCTGGTATTCTCACAGAACATGATCAGTATTAAGCATTTCTCAGACATAGTTCTAGTTAGCGCTCTGTCACCATTAATAACTGACAGTCACAGTGTAACAGCGGTGTCAGAATACACACAACACAGTCAGACAGAAAATGATGCCCGGGGAATAGAGAGCTCAATGTAACTGGTAAAACGCTACATGAAACACACAATGAGCGCTGAGCACAGCCGTCCTGCTCCTGTGCTCTCCCTGGATCACTCACAGCACAACAGTAATGTAATCCCAATAAGATGGTCTATGGCTCACACTACCAGAGGGAATCATGTACCAGGAGGGAGACGCTGTTAGATGACCGAGCACTGGACGTAGCCATCCAAAAGGGCAAGACGTAATGAGACAATGTAAAACATAGGATGTTGAGAGAGAGAGCGACAGAGACAGTGAGAGGGATAGAGAGAGAGAGAGAGAGAGAGAGGGGAAGAGAGAGGAAGAGGGGGAGAGAGAGCCAGTGAGAGGGATAGAGAGAGAGAGAGAGGAGAGAGGAGAGAGGGGGGAGAAAGAGAGAGGAAGAGGGGGAGAGAGAGCCAGTGAGAGGGATAGAGAGAGAGAGAGAGAGAGAGAGAGAGGAGAGAGGGGGGAGAAAGAGAGCCAGTGAGAGGGATAGAGAGAGAGGGGAAGATGAAGAGAGAGGAGAGGAGACAGAGAAAGAGGAAGAGTGGAGAGAGAGAGAGAGAGACAGTGAGAGGAATAGAGAGAGAGAGACGGAGAGAGAGAGAGAGAGGAAGAGAGAGGAGAGGAGACAGAGTGAGAGGAAGAGGAAGAGAGAGAGAGAGAAAGAGGGGGAGAGAGAGACAGTGAGAGGGATAGAGAGAGAGAGATAGAGAGAGAGAGAGGAAGAGGAAGAGAGAGGAAAGAGGGGGAGAGAGAGACAGTGAGAGGGATAGAGAGAGAGAGGAGAGGAGACAGAGTGAGAGGAAGAGGGGGAGAGAGAGGAGAGAGAGACAGTGAGAGGGATAGAGAGAGAGAGAGAGAGAGAGAGGAGAGAGGGTAAGAGGAAGAGAGAGGAAGAGGGGGAGAGAGAGCCAGTGAGAGGGATAGAGAGAGAGGGGAAGAGAGAGGAAGAGGGGGAGAGAGAGCCAGTGAGAGGGATAGAGAGAGAGAGAGAGAGAGAGAGAAAGAGAGAGAGGAGAGAGGGGGGAGAGAGAGCCAGTGAGAGGGATAGAGAGAGAGAGAGAGAGAGAGAGAAAGAGAGAGGAGAGAGGGGGGAGAAAGAGAGCCAGAGAGAGGGATAGAGAGAGAGAGGGGAAGAGGAAGAGAGAGGAGACAGAGTGAGAGGAAGAGAGAGAGAGAGGGGGAGAGAGAGACAGTGAGAGGGATAGAGAGAGAGAGAGGAAGAGGAAGAGAGAGGAAAGAGGGGGAGAGAGAGACAGTGAGAGGGATAGAGAGAGAGAAGAGGAGACAGAGTGAGAGGAAGAGGGTGATAGCAAGGAATGGAGAGAGAGAGAGTCATAGTTTGAGGAATAGAGAGAGACACTATGAGAGGATGAGAGCACTGCAAAAAAGAGGAATCACACAGGGGTAGACAGAAAGAAAATTAGGAAAAGAGCACAGAGATAAAGAGGGGTACAGTACATAGTGATATTGGGGGCTCAGCAGATCAGATAAGCAGTAGTGAGAATAGGAAGTAAAGAGATTATATATAGGGGAAAATGCATAGAGAAACAATGGGTAATGTACAGCAGTGGGAAAAGAGAGAGCGCAACCAGAGTGCGCAAGTGAGTGAGTGATCAGCTGTGAGAATGGGGAAAATTAAGAGACAGACAGAAATGATCTGGATGCACCAGTAAAGTTGGAAGCTGTGAAGAGAGAAACTGATCTGAGACCAATAGATACTGACCAGCAGCTGGTAAACATTCCAAACCCCCCGAAGATATAGAGTGCAGGGGACAGAGAGATGGAATAAAGAAACCAGACACATGACAAGAAAGATGAAGGAACATAGCAATATCATAAAAGAGATTGAGAAATTGTAGAGACAGATGAGGACAGTTAGATGGGAGACAGATAGGGTGGATGGGGGGACAGAGGGACTAGATGGGGAGAAGAAATATGTGTGTGTTGGGAGGGGGGGGGGGTGGACAGAGAGTTAATAGAGGGAAAACATAGAGAAGAGATGACAGCTAAAGTGAAAATATGGGGAAACAGGGAGAGATGGTGGGAGATGAAGAGGTGAGTTAAGGGTTAAGGGGCAAAGACTGAGAGAAGAGATGAGGGGAGAGAGAGAGAGAGAGGGGCACAGAGACAGAAAGAGGGAGAGGAGAGAGAGAGGGACAGGAGAGAAGAGAGAGGGGCACTGAGAGAGAGAGAGAGAGAGAGAGAGGAGAGAGAGAGGGGAACAGGAGAGAAGAGAGAGGGGCACTGAGAGAGAGAGAGAGAGGGGCACAGAGACAGAAAGAGGGAGAGGAGAGAGAGAGGGGAACAGGAGAGAAGAGAGAGGGGCACTGAGAGAGAGAGAGAGAGAGAGAGAGAGGAACAGGAGAAAAGAGAGAGGGGCACTGAGAGAGAGAGAGAGAGAGAGAGGGGCAGGAGAAAAGAGAGAGGGGCACTGAGAGAGAGAGAGAGAGAGAGAGAGAGAGGAGAGAAGAGATGTTCAGATGAGGGGAGAGAGAGAGAGAGAGAGGCACAGAGACAGAAAGAGGGAGAGGAGAGAGAGAGGGGAACAGGAGAGAAGAGAGAGGGGCACAGAGAGAGAGAGAGAGAGAGAGAGAGAGAGAAGAGAGAGGGGCACTGAGAGAGAGAGAGAGAGAGAGAGAGAGAGAGAGGAACAGGAGAGAAGAGAGAGGGGCACTGAGAGAGAGACAGAGAGAGAGGAGAGAAGAGATGTACAGATGAGGGGCACAGACAGAAGAGTGTAAGAAGTGTCAGAAGTAAGACATATGTAGCAGTAGGAGAAGCAGACAAGTGATGGGGAGATGTGAGACACTGAGAACAGAGAGTGCATGAAGTGGGGTATAGACCAGAATATACAGAGGAGACGTCTGGGGAGCGAGAGACAGAAACAAGCAGCAATAAAAGAGACGGAGGAGACAGACCCGATCCGAGCAGCCCCCAGCAGACCGCACACATCAGCTGAATCCACATCCTCTGTCCGGTGTCAGAGCGCCATCACCGGGGACTGGGCGAGGAGAGACGGGTGACTGTGTCCGGGGGTCTCTGCTGCCAGCCGGTACCGGGCTCCCGGGGTCTCCGGTGTGAGCATCCTCAGCACCAGCCGCACTACAGGCTCCGCCCACAGGTAACGTCACAGGGGGGTCTGGGGGCTGCATAGAGCTGTAACTGTCTATGTATCACCCAAGTCTCACACGTCTGCCCACCCAGAGCCTGCTGTCACTATTACCCCCTGCCCTGCAATCACAGGGGTACTATCTGTGCCCTGCTAGTACTATTACCCTCTGCCCTACAATCACAGGAGTGCTATCTGTGCCCTGCTAGTACTATTACCCCCTGCCCTGCTAGTACTATTACCCTCTGCCCTGCTAGTACTATTACCCTCTGCCCTGCTAGTACTATTACCCTCTGCCCTGCTAGTACTATTACCCTCTGCCCTGCTAGTACTATTACCCTCTGCCCTGCTAGTACTATTACCCTCTGCCCTGCTAGTACTATTACCCCCTGCCCTGCTGTCACTATTACCCCCTGCCCTGCAATCACAGGAGTGCTATCTGTGCCCTGCTAGTACTATTACCCCCTGCCCTGCTAGTACTATTACCCTCTGCCCTGCTAGTACTATTACCCCCTGCCCTGCTAGTACTATTACCCTCTGCCCTGCTAGTACTATTACCCCCTGCCCTGCAATCACAGGAGTGCTATCTGTGCCCTGCTAGTACTATTACCCTCTGCCCTGCTAGTACTATTACCCCCTGCCCTGCTGTCACTATTACCCCCTGCCCTGCTGTCACTATTACCCCCTGCCCTGCAATCACAGGGGTACTATCTGTGCCCTGCTAGTACTATTACCCTCTGCCCTGCAATCACAGGAGTGCTATCTGTGCCCTGCTAGTACTATTACCCTCTGCCCTGCTAGTACTATTACCCTCTGCCCTGCTAGTACTATTACCCCCTGCCCTGCTGTCACTATTACCCCCTGCCCTGCAATCACAGGAGTGCTATCTGTGCCCTGCTAGTACTATTACCCCCTGCCCTGCTAGTACTATTACCCTCTGCCCTGCTAGTACTATTACCCCCTGCCCTGCTAGTACTATTACCCTCTGCCCTGCTAGTACTATTACCCCCTGCCCTGCAATCACAGGAGTGCTATCTGTGCCCTGCTAGTACTATTACCCTCTGCCCTGCTAGTACTATTACCCCCTGCCCTGCTGTCACTATTACCCCCTGCCCTGCTGTCACTATTACCCCCTGCCCTGCAATCACAGGGGTACTATCTGTGCCCTGCTAGTACTATTACCCTCTGCCCTGCAATCACAGGAGTGCTATCTGTGCCCTGCTAGTACTATTACCCTCTGCCCTGCTAGTACTATTACCCTCTGCCCTGCTAGTACTATTACCCCCTGCCCTGCTGTCACTATTACCCCCTGCCCTGCAATCACAGGAGTGCTATCTGTGCCCTGCTAGTACTATTACCCCCTGCCCTGCTAGTACTATTACCCTCTGCCCTGCTAGTACTATTACCCCCTGCCCTGCTAGTACTATTACCCTCTGCCCTGCTAGTACTATTACCCCCTGCCCTGCTAGTACTATTACCCCCTGCCCTGCAATCACAGGAGTGCTATCTGTGCCCTGCTAGTACTATTACCCTCTGCCCTGCTAGTACTATTACCCCCTGCCCTGCTGTCAATATTACCCCCTGCCCTGCTGTCACTATTACCCCCTGCCCTGCAATCACAGGGGTACTATCTGTGCCCTGCTAGTACTATTACCCTCTGCCCTGCTAGTACTATTACCCCCTGCCCTGCAATCACAGGGGTACTATCTGTGCCCTGCTAGTACTATTACCCTCTGCCCTGCTAGTACTATTACCCTCTGCCCTGCTAGTACTATTACCCTCTGCCCTGCTAGTACTATTACCCCCTGCCCTGCAATCACAGGAGTGCTATCTGTGCCCTGCTAGCACTATTACCCCCTGCCCTGCAATCACAGGAGTGCTATATGTGCCCAGCTAGTACTATTACCCTCTGCCCTGCTAGTACTACTACCCTCTGCCCTGCTAGTACTATTACCCTCTGCCCTGCTAGTACTATTACCCCCTGCCCTGCAATCACAGGAGTGCTATCTGTGCCCTGCTAGCACTATTACCCCCTGCCCTGCAATCACAGGAGTGCTATATGTGCCCAGCTAGTACTATTACCCTCTGCCCTGCTAGTACTATTACCCTCTGCCCTGCTAGTACTATTACCCCCTGCCCTGCAATCACAGGAGTGCTATCTGTGCCCTGCTAGCACTATTACCCCCTGCCCTGCAATCACAGGAGTGCTATATGTGCCCAGCTAGTACTATTACCCTCTGCCCTGCTAGTACTATTACCCTCTGCCCTGCTAGTACTATTACCCCCTGCCCTGCAATCACAGGAGTGCTATCTGTGCCCTGCTAGCACTATTACCCCCTGCCCTGCAATCACAGGAGTGCTATATGTGCCCAGCTAGTACTATTACCCTCTGCCCTGCTAGTACTATGACCCTCTGCCCTGCTAGTACTATTACCCTCTGCCCTGCTAGTACTATTACCCCCTGCCCTGCAATCACAGGAGTGCTATCTGTGCCCTGCTAGCACTATTACCCCCTGCCCTGCAATCACAGGAGTGCTATATGTGCCCAGCTAGTACTATTACCCTCTGCCCTGCTAGTACTATTACCCTCTGCCCTGCTAGTACTATTACCCTCTGCCCAGCTAGTACTATTACCCCCTGCCCTGCAATCACAGGAGTGCTATCTGTGCCCTGCTAGCACTATTACCCCCTGCCCTGCAATCACAGGAGTGCTATATGTGCCCAGCTAGTACTATTACCCTCTGCCCTGCTAGTACTATTACCCTCTGCCCTGCTAGTACTATTACCCCCTGCCCTGCAATCACAGGAGTGCTATCTGTGCCCTGCTAGTACTATTACCCTCTGCCCTGCAATCACAGGGGTACTATCTGTGCCCTGCTAGTACTATTACCCTCTGCCCTGCTAGTACTATTACCCTCTGCCCTGCTAGTACTATCACCCCCTGCCCTGCTAGTACTATTACCCTCTGCCCTGCTAGCACTATTACCCTCTGCCCTGCTAGTACTATTAACACTCCAACTGCCCTGCTAGTACTATTACCCCCTGCCCTGCAATCACAGGAGTACTATCTGTGCCCTGCTAGTACTATTAACACTCTCTCTGCCCTGCTAGTACTATTACCCCCTGCCCTGCAATCACAGGAGTGCTATCTGTGCCCTGCTAGTACCATTACCCTCTGCCCTGCTAGTACTATTACCCTCTGCCCTGCTAGTACTATTACCCTCTGCCCTGCTAGTACTAATACCCTCTGCCCTGCTAGTACTATTACCCTCTGCCCTGCTAGTACTTTTACCCTCTGCCCTGCTAGTACTATTACCCCCTGCCCTGCAATCACAGGAGTGCTATCTGTGCCCTGCTAGCACTATTACCCCCTGCCCTGCAATCACAGGAGTGCTATATGTGCCAAGCTAGTACTATTACCCTCTGCCCTGCTAGTACTATTACCCTCTGCCCTGCTAGTACTATTACCCCTTGTCCTGCAATCACAGGAGTACTATCTGTGCCCTGCTAGTACTATTACCCTCTGCCCTGCTAGTACTATTACCCTCTGCCCTGCTAGTACTATTACCCCCTGCCCTGCAATCACAGGAGTACTATCTGTGCCCTGCTAGTACTATTACCCTCTGCCCTGCTAGTACTATTACCCTCTGCCCTGCAATCACAGGGGTACTATCTATGCCCTGCTAGCACTATTAACACTCCCTCTGCCCTGCTAGTACTATTACCCTCTGCCCTGCTAGTACTATTACCCTCTGCCCTGCTAGTACTATTACCCCCTGCCCTGCAATCACAGGGGTACTCTCTCTGCCCTGCAATCACAGGAGTACTATCTGTGCCCTGCTAGTACTATTACCCTCTGCCCTGCTAGTACTATTACCCTCTGCCCTGCTAGTACTATTACCCCCTGCCCTGCAATCACAGGAGTACTATCTGTGCCCTGCTAGTACTATTAACACTCCCTCTGCCCTGCTAGTAGTATTACCCCCTGCCCTGCTAGTACTATTACCCTCTGCCCTGCTAGTACTATTACCCTCTGCCCTGCTAGTACTATTACCCCCTGCCCTGCAATCACAGGAGTGCTATCTGTGCCCTGCTAGTACTATTAACACTCCCTCTGCCCTGCTAGTTCTATTACCCCCTGCCCTGCAATCACAGGAGTACTATCTGTGCCCTGCTAGTACTATTACCCTCAGCCCTGCTAGTACTATTACCCTCTGCCCTGCAATCACAGGGGTACTATCTATGCCCTGCTAGCACTATTAACACTCCCTCTGCCCTGCTAGTACTATTACCCTCTGCCCTGCTAGTACTATTACCCCCTGCCCTGCAATCACAGGAGTACTATCTGTGCCCTGCTAGTACTATTACCCTCAGCCCTGCTAGTACTATTACCCTCTGCCCTGCAATCACAGGGGTACTATCTGTGCCCTGCTAGTACTATTAACACTCCCTCTGCCCTGCTAGTACTATTACCCTCTGCCCTGCTAGTACTATTACCCTCTGCCCTGCTAGTACTATTACCCCCTGCCCTGCAATCACAGGAGTACTATCTGTGCCCTGCTAGTACTATTAACACTCCCTCTGCCCTGCTAGTACTATTACCCTCTGCCCTGCTAGTACTTTTACCCCCTGCCCTGCAATCACAGGGGTACTCTCTCTGCCCTACAATTACTATCACCCTCTGCCCTGCAATCACAGGGGTACTCTCTCTGCCCTGCAATCACAGGAGTACTATCTGTGCCCTGCTAGTACTATTACCCTCTGCCCTGCAATCACAGGAGTACTATCTGTGCCCTGCTAGTACTATTAACACTCCCTCTGCCCTGCTAGTACTATTACCCTCTGCCCTGCTAGTACTATTACCCTCTGCCCTGCTAGTACTATTACCCCCTGCCCTGCAATCACAGGAGTACTATCTGTGCCCTGCTAGTACTATTAACACTCCCTCTGCCCTGCTAGTAGTATTACCCCCTGCCCTGCTAGTACTATTACCCTCTGCCCTGCTAGTACTATTACCCTCTGCCCTGCTAGTACTATTACCCCCTGCCCTGCAATCACAGGAGTGCTATCTGTGCCCTGCTAGTACTATTAACACTCCCTCTGCCCTGCTAGTACTATTACCCTCTGCCCTGCAATCACAGGAGTACTATCTGTGCCCTGCTAGTACTATTAACACTCCCTCTGCCCTGCTAGTACTATTACCCTCTGCCCTGCTAGTACTATTACCCTCTGCCCTGCTAGTACTATTACCCCCTGCCCTGCAATCACAGGAGTACTATCTGTGCCCTGCTAGTACTATTAACACTCCCTCTGCCCTGCTAGTAGTATTACCCCCTGCCCTGCTAGTACTATTACCCTCTGCCCTGCTAGTACTATTACCCTCTGCCCTGCTAGTACTATTACCCCCTGCCCTGCAATCACAGGAGTGCTATCTGTGCCCTGCTAGTACTATTAACACTCCCTCTGCCCTGCTAGTTCTATTACCCCCTGCCCTGCAATCACAGGAGTACTATCTGTGCCCTGCTAGTACTATTACCCTCAGCCCTGCTAGTACTATTACCCTCTGCCCTGCAATCACAGGGGTACTATCTATGCCCTGCTAGCACTATTAACACTCCCTCTGCCCTGCTAGTACTATTACCCTCTGCCCTGCTAGTACTATTACCCCCTGCCCTGCAATCACAGGAGTACTATCTGTGCCCTGCTAGTACTATTACCCTCAGCCCTGCTAGTACTATTACCCTCTGCCCTGCAATCACAGGGGTACTATCTGTGCCCTGCTAGTACTATTAACACTCCCTCTGCCCTGCTAGTACTATTACCCTCTGCCCTGCTAGTACTATTACCCTCTGCCCTGCTAGTACTATTACCCCCTGCCCTGCAATCACAGGAGTACTATCTGTGCCCTGCTAGTACTATTAACACTCCCTCTGCCCTGCTAGTACTATTACCCTCTGCCCTGCTAGTACTTTTACCCCCTGCCCTGCAATCACAGGGGTACTCTCTCTGCCCTACAATTACTATCACCCTCTGCCCTGCAATCACAGGGGTACTCTCTCTGCCCTGCAATCACAGGAGTACTATCTGTGCCCTGCTAGTACTATTACCCTCTGCCCTGCAATCACAGGGGTACTCTCTCTGCCCTGCAATTACTATTAACCCCTGTCCTGCAATGACAGGGGTACTCTCTCTGCCCTACAATTACTATCACCCTCTGCCCTGCAATCACAGGGGTACTCTCTCTGCCCTGCAATCACATAGGTACTCTCTCTGCCCTGCAATTACTATTACCCTCTGCCCTGCAATCACAGAGGTACTCTCTCTGCCCTGCAATTACTATTACCCTCTGCCCTGCAATCACAGGGGTACTCTCTCTGCCCTGCAATCACATAGGTACTCTCTCTGCCCTGCAATTACTATTACCCTCTGCCCTGCAATCACAGGGGTACTCTCTCTGCCCTGCAATTACTATTACCCCCTGCCCTGCAATCACAGGGGTACTCTCTCTGCCCTGAAATTACTATTACCCTCTGCCCTGCAATCACAGGGGTACTCTCTCTGCCCTGCAATCACAGGGGTACTCTCTCTGCCCTGCAATTACTATTAACTCTCTCTCTGTCCTGTAATTAATATTACCCCCGGCCCTGCAATCACAGGGTTACTCTCTGTGCCCTGCAATTACTATTACCCCCTGCCCTGCAATCACAGGGGTACTCTCTCTGCCCTGCAATTACTATTACCCCCTGCCCTGCAATCACAGGGGTACTCTCTCTGCCCTGCTAGCACTATTAACACTCCCTCTGCCCTGCTAGTACTATTACCCTCTGCCCTGCAATCACAGGAGTACTATCTGTGCCCTGCTAGTACTATTAACACTCCCTCTGCCCTGCTAGTACTATTACCCTCTGCCCTGCTAGTACTATTACCCTCTGCCCTGCTAGTACTATTACCCCCTGCCCTGCAATCACAGGAGTACTATCTGTGCCCTGCTAGTACTATTAACACTCCCTCTGCCCTGCTAGTACTATTACCCTCTGCCCTGCTAGTACTTTTACCCCCTGCCCTGCAATCACAGGGGTACTCTCTCTGCCCTACAATTACTATCACCCTCTGCCCTGCAATCACAGGGGTACTCTCTCTGCCCTGCAATCACAGGAGTACTATCTGTGCCCTGCTAGTACTATTAACCCCTGTCCTGCAATGACAGGGGTACTCTCTCTGCCCTACAATTACTATCACCCTCTGCCCTGCAATCACAGGGGTACTCTCTCTGCCCTGCAATCACATAGGTACTCTCTCTGCCCTGCAATTACTATTACCCTCTGCCCTGCAATCACAGAGGTACTCTCTCTGCCCTGCAATTACTATTACCCTCTGCCCTGCAATCACAGGGGTACTCTCTCTGCCCTGCAATCACATAGGTACTCTCTCTGCCCTGCAATTACTATTACCCTCTGCCCTGCAATCACAGGGGTACTCTCTCTGCCCTGCAATTACTATTACCCCCTGCCCTGCAATCACAGGGGTACTCTCTCTGCCCTGAAATTACTATTACCCTCTGCCCTGCAATCACAGGGGTACTCTCTCTGCCCTGCAATCACAGGGGTACTCTCTCTGCCCTGCAATTACTATTAACTCTCTCTCTGTCCTGTAATTAATATTACCCCCGGCCCTGCAATCACAGGGTTACTCTCTGTGCCCTGCAATTACTATTACCCCCTGCCCTGCAATCACAGGGGTACTCTCTCTGCCCTGCAATTACTATTACCCCCTGCCCTGCAATCACAGGGGTACTCTCTCTGCCCTGCAATCACAGAGGTACTCTCTCTGCCCTGCAATTACTATTACCCCCTGCCCTGCAATCACAAGGGTTACTCTCTCTGCCCTACAATTACTATCACCCTCTACCCTGCAATCACAGGGGTACTCTCTCTGCCCTGCAATCACAGAGGTACTCTCTCTGCCCTGCAATTACTATTACCCCCTGCCCTGCAATCACAGGGGTACTCTCTCTGCTCTGCAATTACTATTAACACCCCCCCCCCCATACTGTGGTATATAGGTAACACACAAAGAGGAGTGATCCATTGCTAATTATCATTGCTGAAATACAAATAATAGGGCTGGCAGTCTTGGTGCAAATCTGCAGTCACATTGTACTGTGTTATATAGAATACACACAAAGAGGAGAGCTTCATTGCTCCATTGCTAATTGTCATTGCTGAAATAGAAATACTAGGGCTGGCAGGCTTGGTCTTCTGAATTTGCAGTCAAATTATACAGTGTTATCAAAATGGATTCACAGCAGTACACAGAAGAGCAGGAGCACCAAGCAGCTGCTGGCACCAGTCATGATGATAGTAATCCCTCTATGTCATCTGGTAAAGCCTATCTTATAGTGCATAGTGTTTGTAAGTCAGGGAAATTAAAATGTAAAAAATCACCTTTCACCTTGGTCAAGAAAAAAAGATCTGTAATCTAGGCAAAGTTATCTGCCTTTCTCTATGAGTGCTAGTTCTGCAACTGTCACTGAGGCATCTTTTTGTAAGGTCAGTCGTGACCAAGCAAGACCTTCTCATTTGGACTCCAAAAGTGGTGTCCAAATACATTTACGTGTTAAAGCCGAGCTGGAAGAAAACAGTAAGGCATTAGAGGAAAATGTATGTTTAGATTCAGAAGTGACACAAATCCCTGAGGATAGTCTATCCACAAGTGGTATGTGTAATCCTGACCTTTCTGGTAGTGTACCCATAAAAAAGGCCCCTTTAAGCATTTCTGCAGATGTGTGCATGAACAGCCCAAGTGTAGCCGGTGATACACCAATTGAGGATGCCACTTTGGAATTGCAACAGGATGAAGGAGAAATTTGTGTAGCCGATGAAGGCGCTCATGAGGATGTTGATGAGGATGATGTTGTTTGTGTTAGTCCTGCCCCGGTGGAAGCAGTTCTTGCACGTGATAAGAAGAAGGTCATTGTCATTCCTGCACATAAGACCAAAAAATCCACCTCTTATGTGTGGAATTATTTGTACCCAAATCCTGACAACAGTTGTCTAGCCATTTGTAGCGTTTGTAAAGCCACAGTCAGTAGAGGTAGGGATCTTAACCATCTAGGAACCTCATCCATGTTACGCCATTTGAAGCGAGTTCATGGCAAGCTATTGGGAAAATCAGAAACTTATGCTAAAAAAATAACAATATTTTGTCCACTGATACAGAGAAGACTTTTGATTGTGTAAGTTGGCCTTTTATGAGAGGGATCCTTGAGCACCTGGGTCTAGGTTCGGTTGGTCTTCACAGAATTCTAGCACTTTACCGACAACCTACGGCTAGGATCAAAATAAACGGAGACTTGTCGGAGCCAATCGTGATGAACAACGGCACTAGACAGGGCGGTCCGCTCTCACCGCTTATCTTTGTGTTGTGTATGGAGGCATTGGCAAGAGCTATCAGGGCCAACCCAAATATCTTGGGTCTACAAGTTGGAGAGAAAGAACATAAACTTGCGTTATTCGCAGACGACCTTTTAGCCATTATCTCCAATCCAGTTGTTTCTTTACCCAATTTGGTCAGTGAGTTTCAAAAGTTTGGCGTGTTATCTAATTTTAAAATTAACTATAGTAAATCTGTGGCTTTGAACATTAAGACTCCAGCTTCAGTGGTAGAGGGGCACCCTTCCCAATTAAAATACCTGGGGGTGATAATTCCTAGTGACCTCACATGTCTTTATGACCTCAATTTCAGACCACTTTTGAGCAGGATCCGAGCAGACTTGAGGGAATGGCAGAGTAAGAACTTTACTTTGATAGGTTGGGTCAATATAATCAAAATGAATGTCCTTCCCCGTCTCCTATATCTCATTCAGACCTTACCGATTCACGTGCCAGACTCATGGTTTCAGGGCATCCAACGAACGGTACGCGATTTTGTATGGTGTGGGAGACGCCCTAGATTTAAGCATGAAATACTATTTAGACGTAGACACTTGGGAGGCCTGCAACTTCCGCACTTTTCCTCTTACTATGATGCAGCAATATTGGTTAGAATAATGGAGATGTCTGGTCAGGTTGGGTCGAAACAATGGGTGGAAATTGAGTCATTCTCTTTGAAATCCCCTGCTGACACATTGCTCTGGTTATCCAGCATTCCTAAGATCGCGCATCCTACTTTAGGTCCCACGTAAGTGAAATGGTCTAGGCTTAGAACCCTCTCATGTATCTCCTCTCCAATTTCCCCATTAACCCCATTATGTAATAACCCAATGTTCCCTCCGGGGATTACCCCGTTAGCTTTCAAACAGTGGTCTCAAGCAGGATATCCATCGTGTCGGCCAGTTGGTGGGTGCTACGGGGGTTCTCTCATTTACAGAGATCAAATCTAAATGGGATTTGCCTAATGCAGAGATCTGGAGATATTTACAGATCAAACACCTTTTGTCACAGGGCCTCCAAAAACAACATACTTCTAGGAGTTTAACGGTGTTCGAATCTTTGTGTTTTAGGTCACCATGTCCCTCACATTCCCTTTCAATTATATATAAGCTTTTGGCAGAACATCTTTTCGTATCCTCTCCGAAATTTACCATAGAGTGGGAGAGAGATTTAGGAGTTGAGTTACAAGATGCAGACTGGTCTAAAATCTTCCAGGCAGCGCACGCGTGTTCTCCGAATGTTTCAATCCTAGAAACTCACTATAAGGTAATTACCAGGTGGTACAGATGCCCGGCTCATTTGGCGAGGGTCTTCCGCGGGGTGCCCGACACTTGTTGGAGATGCAACCAGAGTTCTGGTTCTCTTTTGCATATCTGGTGGGACTGCCCCGTGTTGCAAACGTTTTGGTCCCGGGTGGTAAGCATCACTGGGAAGTTGCTAGGTCAAAACATACCCAACACCCCGGTGTTCTGGCTGGTAAATAAAGTTGACATGCCTCTATCATGTTTTAAAAAATCTCTCTTAAAATTTATTATCTCGGCAGCGAAGGCAGTAATTCCAGTGAAATGGAGATCAACTACGCCTCCGAGTATTCGGTACTGGTCTAATAGATTGGAACACTATAGGGTCATGGATGAGATGCATCTGTCAACCACAGACTCCTTTGAAATGTATTATGCTATTTGGGTTCCATGGTTAAACCTATTAGACTCTCCAGAGTCCCCGATTTCAAATTTGACTGATTGAGTGGTTTTGTTCCCATTTTTGCACCAGTGGGTTGGCTTGGTTGAGTGGACCACTTGGGCTTGTCGTGTGCTCGGCAGATGCATAACCTACTAGGTTGACAGAGCTCTAAACTAAACTGAAATTTTTGAATGAGGATTTTGCTTGACCCCCCCCCCCCCCAATGTGGTTCCCCCCTTCCCTCCCTTCCCTTTGTCTGTGTGTTATTGGTTATATGGTTATTAGCAGGTGTGTGTATAGTTTGGCATAACTCTTTTACAGATTTCTGAGTACATTTTGGACTGGTGCCAGGATGTAATTTTTTCAGTGTCAATAACATACCATGCCAATTTGTTGGTTGTGTATTTATAACCTGTATATGTGAGTAAAACCCAATAAAAATTAAATGTTAAAAAAAAATAACAATAAGCAGTCCATCATCAGCTAGGTCCCTTCTCTCAGCTACATCCCGACGCCTGCAAGCTACACCCACAACACCATCCTCATTAGTATCCTCAGTAGGGATCAGAGTTAGTCCTGCATCCAAGTTCGTAAGGCTAGATGACTCCTCCACTCTCCTGGATTCCTCAGAAGATTTCTTGAGCGTTAGTCCCACTGCTGCTGCTGCTGGGGGTGAATCTTCATCCCAGAAGCAGACCAAGAAGAGGACTACTAGTAGTTTACAACAATTGACTGTTAAACAATCCTTTGCAAGAGTAGGCAAGTATGAAAGCTGTCACCCAGTCGCAAAGCGGATCACAGACGCCAGCGTGACTATGCTAATATTAGATCTGCGTCCAATATCCACTATTAATGCAGCTGGTTTTAAATTCCATCACGACACCATTTCACTAGAAAAGTTATTCCTCATCTCTACCAGAAAGTTTGTAAAAATGTAATTATTGGGCTAAAAAATGCCATTCTACCCACTGTACACTTAACCACAGATATGTGGACAAGCGAAAGTGGGCAAACTAAAGATTATATGACTGTGACAGCCCACTGGGTTGGTGATTCGCCTTCACCAGCAGGAACAGCAGCATCATGTACCCAAGAACGTCACATTTGTCAGAAGCAGGCTACTCTGTGTATCACCGGCTTCACTAAGAGGCATACAGCTGACAATCTGTTACACAAACTATTGCAACATGGCTTTTCCCGTTTGGACTCTCCTCAGGATATGTCATTTCTGATAATGCCAGCAATATTGTGAGAGCATTACAGCTAGGTGAATTCCATCACATTCCCTGTTTTGCACGCACAATAAACTTGGTGGTGCAGAGCTTTTTAAAAGACAGGGACGTGCAAGAGATGCTGTCTGTGGTCCATAAAACATCTGGACATTTCCGACATTCTGCAACAGCATGTAGGAGATTGCAGCAGCTTCAAGAGCAATTTAAGTTGCCCTGCCACCAACTGAAGCAAGAGGTGGTGACAAGGTGGAATTCCACCCTGTATATGCTTCTGCGGATGGAGGAACAGCGAAAAGCCATCCATGCTTACTCCACAAGCCATGACATTGGGAAAGGAGGGGGATGTATTTTTCTCTAGCGCAGTGGAGAATACTTTCCATGTTGTACAAGGTGCTGAAACCATTCGAAGTAGTCACCTGTGAAGTGAGTTCAGACACTGCTAGCTTGATTCAAGTGATTCCCTTAATTAGACTTTTGGAGAAGCAGTTTGAGAAATTCAAGGAGGAGATTAAACAAAGTAATTACACTAAGTATGCCGGACCTGTAGATCAAGTACTTTATTCGCTTCTCCAGTATACAAGAGTTATCAAAATCTTGAAATTGGATCACTACATTTTGGCGACTGTGCTTGATCCTCGGTTTAAGAGCTATGTCTTCTCTTTGTTTCCAACTGACCCAGATCTGAAGAGTGCAAGGAGCTCCTGGTGAGCAAGATGACAGCTCAAGCTTTACGTGACAGGACGGCATCTCCTCCTTCTCTCACTCAACTGCTGCTAGGAAAAGACTTAGCTTTCCCAAGAGACCCAGGCAGATGACTCAGTACAAAATTTTGACATCTGGTCTAGTGTAAAAGAATTGACCAAAAAACGTGACACCTCTGCCGTAACTCCACCTGATCCTACTATCAACATCCAAAGGATGGTGGAGGATTATTTTCACGGCAGCATAGAAATAGACATATCAGACATTCCCTTTACATAAAAATGAACTTCAAGTTCCACGAGGAAGGCCTTTCACGCCAGGTACATCAAAATACTGAGACTTCTGTAATGATGGATTCCAGCGGTGATGAATTAATAATGTGTGAGAATGATGTACACACTGATGAGGGTGAGGATGAGGCTGAGGATGATGACAACAACATCTTGCCACAGTAGAGTTCATTAACAGCACTGTTACCCTAGGTGCCTTAAGCCCATTTTTTCCTTGTTTTGTGGGGGCCCAAACAAACCAAGCGCTTCAGCCACAAGGAGTGGCACTTTTGTGGCTGAAGTGCTTGGTTTTTTAAAATGTGCATGTCCTTTTTAAGATCAAACATAAGGGTGGGTGGGAGGGCCCAAAGACAATTCCATCTTGCACCACTTTTCCTTTCAGCTACCGCTGTGTGCCAATGTTACCTACATGTGCTATATACTGTTGTGTGCTTAGCAAAAATCTTAGACACCCATTGATGATGCAGATGACCCAGCACAACATTTTATCATCTGGGGGTATATTTACTAAACTCCGGGTTTGAAAAAGTGGGGATGTTGGCTATAGAAACCAATCGGATTCTAGCTTTCATTTATTTAGTACTTTCTACAAAATTACAGCCAGAATCTGATTAGTTGCTATAGGCAAAAGTGGAGACTTTTTGAAACCCGCAGTTTAGTAAATCTAGCCCCTAGTCTTGTCTACTGTAAAATAATTGACCAGAATTAGTGACACCTTTGCTGTAACTCCACCTGATCCTACTATCAACTATCAACATCCATAAAATGGTGGAGGATTATTTAAAAAAAATTTGAATGGTATAATGGTATATTTACAAAGAACAACTTGGCTTGCAGAAGTAATGTAAGCATGGATGTCTAAATAGACGTGTATATATATATTACCTTCCACTTTGCTGCTGTTTCATCAAGTGTTTGTAATCTGCACTTTACATCAAAGGTACCTAACTATATTATAATTTTGTGGGAATTGGGGCTGAATCGAAGCTCAGTGATGAACTTGCTTTTAGCTGTGAATTACAATGTCTCTTTTAAGTGCATTGTCTGGCAACCTGGATTGGTCTGGGTCTGATAAAAGCACGCATCCAGGGGCAGTCAGCGCTCATTGCATTGTATTAGTTGTAGAATTACCATAGTTTTCCAAGAAACGGGTGGAGCAATAACTGGTTTCATGACCCAAGGACAATTCCATCTTGCACCACATTTCTTTTTTGCCACTGCTGTGTAGAAATGTTTCCTAGATGTGCTAGGAACTGCCATTTGTTTGAGTCATTGCTCTGTTGCTTATCATCCAGCCAGGTCGCTGCAGTCTTTGTTTGAAAGTGTATGAAAATAATACTGGGACCTGTTAGGTGGTGAAAATTGAATGTAGATGACTTGGAATTAGTGTTATTGAGGTTAATACTAATATAGGGGGAAATAAAAGCAAAAATATGTGATTTTAGGGGGGGAAATCGGGATTTTAGAAAAAAAAAAATCAGGATCCAAAACCAAAACATGCAAGGGTGGTTTTGCCAAAACCAAAACCAAAACACGAGGTTAATCCAGATCAAAACCAATGGCAGAACACGGGGGTCAGTGAACATCTCTACTATTAACATCCCCTCTGCTCTGTGACAGGACTAATGTCAGGACTGATGTCAGGACTGTGTACTGGATGGAGCTGCTTTCTGGTATTAGCGCAACTGAACATGGTCGCACAGAGTCTATCGTATCCCCGTTATTCACCAGGGACCTTTGCAATGGGGTTTCTGCTTTACTGCAAGGGTGTCACGCCTTTCACTAGGAATATCACTGAATGGAATTAGCACAACTAAACTGAGAGGCGCGGAGTCTAACGCACCACCGGTGTTCGCCAGGGACCCCCGCAAGGAGGTTTGGGCTTTTCTGCGTGTGATGCGCAGGTCGCTGTTCTCCCAGATAGTTACCAGTGCAGTGAATGGAGAGTAGTCAAACAGGCAGAGTCGAAACCAGAGAAGCACAGTACAACGGAGAGAAGGCAAATCGTAGTCAGGAACAGTCCAAGGGTCAAAACCAGTGCGGGCAGCGAAGAACAAGGGATGATCCGGAAGAGAAGTCAAACAATAGCCATGGAGTCAATACACAGGAGTAACACAGGAACAACAATGCTGGAGCTGGAAGAACCAATACTCTGGCACTAGACATGTGTCAGAGGCTGCCTTATATACCCTAATGTGCCTCCTGATTGGGTTAGGGAGATTTAGGCGGTTTAGACATGCTGGCTGCAGACAGGTGGGCAGAAATAGAGTTCTGCTGCTAGGCAACAGGACGTGGATTACGGAGAGAAGGTGTCCATCTACGGCGCCTGTGGAGAGCGCGGAGACGGCACCTGACAGTATCCTCCCCTTCTTTCTTATGGGTGGTGCAGGAATCCCGCAGAAATCTTGCCAACAGACGTGGAGCGTGAATATCCTCTTCATAGGCCCAAGATCTCTCCTCTGGGCCGTAGCCCTTCCAATGGATGAGAAATTGGCATCTTCCTCTAGATATATGAGATTCCAGAATGCGTTCTACCAGAAATTCTTCACCACGAATGGTCTTGACAGGAGGAGGTGGAGAGGTTTTGCTGGAGAATTCGTTGAGAATAAGTGGTTTAAGCAGAGATATATGGAAGGTATTATAAATCCGAAGAGAAGCTGGTAGATGAAGTCTGTAGGTGACAGGGTTGATCACATGAGAGATGGAAAAGGGTCCAATATAGCGTGGAGCTAATTTCATAGTGGGAACTTTGAGTTGCGGGTAGCTAACCAGACTTTGTCTCCTACCCGAATTACAGGAAGATTCCTTCTATGCTGATCTGAAAAGTGTTTGTAACGGTCAGAAGCTTGTAATAATCTGGAACGTACTTGGGACCAAATTTGAGAAAAATTGTGTACCATATTCTGCGCAGCAGGTACTGAGGAATCAGAAAGATCAGAGAAGGTGGGGAGAATGGGATGTCTCCCGTAGATGGTAAAGAAGGGAGAGTTACCCGTGGACTCGTGTTGGTGGTTATTATGGGTAAACTCTGCCCAGGGTAAAAGTTCACTCCAGGACGACTGTTGATCCGAACAGTAGCACCTCAGAAATGCCTCCAGGTCCTGGTTGGTCCGTTCAGTCTGCCCATTAGTTTGCGGGTGGTAACTGGAGGAGAATTTTAGACTGATCCCAAGCTGTTTGCAAAAGGATCTCCAGAATTGGGAGACAAATTGGACTCCACAATCAGAATTGATGTCCCTCGGGCAGCCGTGAAGGCGAAAAATCTCTCGGATGAACAGGAGAGCCAGCTGGGAGGCAGAAGGTAATCCCTTGAGAGGAATGAAGTGGGCTAATTTTGAAAAGCGGTCCACCACCACCCAGATGGTGTTAAAGCCCTGACTGGCAGGAAGGTCTGTAATGAAATCCATGCTGATACTGAGCCATGGAAGGTCCGGCATGGGAAGAGGATGGAGGAGACCGGCAGGGGGTCTCCTAGGAATCTTATGTCGGGCGCAGACCTCACAAGAACAGATGTATTTCTGGATGTCCGAGGACAAAGAGGGCCACCAGTATAAACGAGATAGAAGGGCAACAGTCTTCTTAACCCCAGCATGACCAGCGAACTTGGCGTTATGAGCCCATCTCAGGAGTTTGGTGCGCAGATGTTCCTGTACAAATGAGCGACCAGGAGGAGGAGTCTTGAAAGACGAATTGGTCAAGGCTACAATCGTGGAGGAGTTGAGGATAGGTTTGGCTACCATGGGTAACGAGGCATCAGAGGAGTCAAACGCTCTGGACAGTGCGTCAGCACGCAAATTCTTGGTGCCAGGGCGGAAGGTTAGAATCAAGTGGAATCTGTTAAAGAATAGCGACCAGAGGGCCTGGCGAGGATTCAAGCATTGAGCAGACTGCAAGTAGGTAGGGTTCTTATGATCAGTAAACACTGTGATGGGAAATCGTGCCCCTTCCAACAGATAGCGCCATTCCTCTAATGCGGTCTTGATGGCGAGGAGTTCTTTATCGCCAATCCCGTAGTTAGCCTCACTGGCCGAAAACTTTTTGGAGAGGAAACCGCAAGGAACAGGAAGACCTGCAGCCTTCTTCTGAGACAACACCGCTCCAATCCCAACAGAGGATGCGTTGACTTCCAAGAAGAATGGTTTACTTTGGTCGGGTTGAGATAGGACCGGAGCAACCATAAAGGCCTCCTTAATGGCCAGGAATGCTTGAACTGCCTCTGGAGGCCAGGATTTAGATTGGCCACCCTTCTGAGTAAGCAGAGTAATGGGAGAGATTAGCGTGGAAAACCCCTTGATGAATTGGCGATAGTAATTTGTAAAGCCAATAAAACGCTGGGTAGCTTTGAGGCCGGAAGGCTGATGCTAATTACGAATAGCCTCTAATTTGCTGGGATCCATCTGAAGGCCAGAACCCGAAACAATATACCCCAGGAAGGGTACTTGAGAGCAATTGAAGAGGCATTTCTCTAATTTGCAGTATAGCTGGTTGGAACGTAAACGAGAAAGTACTTCTTTGACATGCAGAATATGAGTAGACAGATTTTGTGAAAAAAATTAGGATGTCATCCAAATAGATCACCACCGACTGATAGAGTAGATCCCTGAATATTTCGTTAATAAAGTCCTGAAAGACAGCTGGGGCATTACAGAGCCCAAAAGGCATCACCAGGTATTCATAGTGGCTGTCTCTGGTATTGAACGCGGTTTTCCATTCGTCTCCTTTACAAATTCTAATCAGATTGTAGGCACCTCTGAGGTCCAGTTTGGTAAAAATTTGTGCCCCTTGGATACGATCGAAGAGTTCCGAAATTAGAGGAAGAGGGTAGCGATTTTTAATCGTGATGGCGTTAAGTCTCCTGTAATCAATGCACGGTCTGAGAGTGCCGTCCTTCTTCTTAACAAAAAAGAAGCCTGCCCCTGCTGGAGAAGATGACTTCCTAATGAATCCCCTCTCGAGGTTCTCGGAAACATACTCGGACATGGCTTGAGTCTCGGGTAAGGACAGAGGATATACCCTGCTTCTAGGAATGTTTTTTCCAGGGATGAGGTTGATAGGGCAATCCCAAGGCCGATGCGGAGGAAGGATTTCGGAAGCGGTTTTAGAGAAGACATCAGAAAAACCAGAATAAGCTTCAGGAAGACCCACCAGGGAAGATGTACAGAGGCAGGCCAACTTGGATTTCGAGGGAGAAATGGATCTCAGGCACCTCTTGTTACAGGAGGAACTCCAGCGGATGACTTGTGCTCGTTGCCAATCAAATTGTGGAGAATGAAGTTTAAGCCAGGGTAACCCCAGGATGATAGGGTTAATGGATTGCGGTAGAACAAAAAAATTATGAGCTCGGAATGAAGCGCTCCTGCTTCCATCTGGAGCGGGGGAGTAGAGAGAGAGATTGAGCCATTGGAGACTCTATTCCCATCAACTGCCATGAGCATCAAATGTTGGGTCAACGGTATCGTATCGAGACGGAGTTTGGTCACTAACTTGGAGGAAATAAAGTTCCCTGCAGACCCCGAGTCCACAAAGGCCCAGGTGGAAAATGGGCCATTGGGGAAAACCAAGGTGACAGGCATCAAAAACTCTGACTCCTTGAGAGAGTAGGGAGGAGGGGACTGGGGTACTATGTTGACCTCCCTATTATCACCTAGGAGGTGGCATTTTCCCGGCCTCTTGGGACAAACGGAGAGGAGATGACCTGGTTCACCACAATATAAACAGAGGCAGTTCCTCATTCGTCTTTCACATTCCTCTGGAGAGAGACGGGAACGACCGATCTGCATGGGCTCCTCCAAGGGTTGGCGAGTGCGATCCCGTTCGAGAGCCCGTTCCCTGTGGCGAATGTCCACTTTGATACAGAGGAATATGAGGTCATCCAGGTTGGGAGGGAGGTCATGAGAGGCTAAATCATCCTTTATGCGATCAGTAAGGCCTTGCCAGAAGGTAGCGATGAGAGCTTCAACATTCCATCGGAGTTCGGCTGCTAGAGTCCTAAATAGTACTGCATAATGTCCTGCCGTAAGGGAGCCTTGGCGTAATCCTAGGAGACCGGAGGCAGCGGAAGAAACTCTTCCGGGTTCGTCGAATACTTTTCGGAACCTCTCAATGAAAACCACCGAATTTCGTAGCACAGGATCATCCCGTTCCCAAAGAGGAGAAGCTCAGGCTAATGCCTGCCCGGAAAGGAGGGAGATCAAATAAGCCACTTTAGCTCTTTCCGTGGAGAAATTTTCGGGAGCCAATTCAAATTGAATAGAACACTGGTTAAGGAAACCACGACACTTCAGTGGATCGCCATCATATTTCTCAGAAGGAGGGATGCGGAGGCCTCTGGCAGCTGCGGTGCTAGAACAGATGATAGGAGCCGAGGCAGTGGAGGATGAAGTGGTCGTGGAAAGAATAGGTAGCGAGGCTTGAAGAGAGTCCAGGCGGGAGACCACTCCCAGAATACATTGCAGCGATTGTGCCTGATTGGATTCTTGCCTTTCCACTCTTTGACCCAGGTGCAGTAATAAATCGTGGGCCGAAGGTTCGTCCGGTCCACTCATGGCCAGAGTATTCTGTCACGCCTTTCACTAGGAATATCACTCACTGGTATTAGCACAACTAAACTGAGAGGCGCGGAGTCTAACGCACCACCGGTGTTCGCCAGGGACCCCCGCAAGGAGGTTTGGGCTTTGCTGCGTGTGATGCGCAGGTCGCGGTTCTCCCAGATAGTTACCAGTGCAGTGAATGGAGAGTAGTCAAACAGGCAGAGTCGAAACCAGAGGAGCACAGTACAACAGAGAGAAGGCAAATCGTAGTCAGGAACAGTCCAAGGGTCAAAACCAGTGCGGGCAGCGAAGAACAAGGGATGATCCGGAAGAGAAGTCAAACAATAGCCAAGGAGTGAATACACAAGAGTAACACAGGAACAACAATGCTGGAGCTGGAAGAACCAATACTCTGGCACTAGACATGTGTCAGAGGCTGCCTTATATACCCTAATGTGCCTCCTGATTGGGTTAGGGAGATTTAGGCGGTTTAGACATGCTGGCTGCAGACAGGTGGGCAGAGATAGAGTTCTGCTGCTAGGCAACAGGACGTGGATTACGGAGAGAAGGTGTCCGTCTACGGCGCCTGAGGAGAGAGCGGAGATGGCGCCTGCGGAGAGTGCAGAGACGGCGCCTGTGGAGAGCGCGGAGACGGCACCTGACAAAGGGATACGCAAGTTGCGGTTCTTCAAGACAGTTACCAGCGAAGTAGTGGTGGTGATGCGAAGAATAGTCGGAGAGTCCGGGTCAAGCCAATCGTGAAAGGAAGTACAAAGGGGAATACAGAGAATGGTCAGGAACAGCTTAAGGTCAAACCAGGAGAAGCAAACCGTAGCCCAGTCAATATCCAGGAGAGTAGTCAGAACACAAGCAGGGTCAAATGTATAAGTATAAGCACAAGGCACTATACTGGACGCTGGAGACAGGATTTGACCTGATACTCTGGCACCCTAATGGTGCCAGCTAGATTTATATAGAGGCTGGGAACCCCTGATAGGTTGGGGGAAGTTTGGGTGGTCAGTGATGACACTGACGCAAACAGGTACAGAGAAGAGCATCCTCTTGCCTAGCAATGGGACACACAAGGTTTTCACGTGAGCCTGATGGCACTAGGCGGTGTGGGGGAGCGTCGTCTCTGTTCCCTGGCAACAGGGCGCTCCCAGCCGGAAGTGACAGGCAGCTGTCCCGGGATCATGGAGTAGTTGCTGGAAAGGCGCCTGACACTCTGCTATTACTATTAACATTCCCTCTGTCCTTAAAATATTACTAACACCCTGTGGCGAAACGAGTGTGATAACACTGTAACCATCCTGTTCTCATTTCTCACATAATGTGGATTATAGCAAGTACTTTTCATAGCCCTTGCTTTTGTTCCCCAGCTCACCAGACTACAACTGCATTGTCTAATTACAAGGGGACATTGTTCCTCAGTGTAAATATGTATATTGTGCATTGTATATTGATGACATGGCAGTGAGGTTGTTATTCATTGTCTGTAAAGTGAAGCCAGGGGGTTATGGGTAGGGATCAGGTTGAAAGCTACTAGTGGGGCTAAACTAATTAGTGTCCATTGTTCTCAGAAGACTATTCCAGACTATTGCTTTACTTTCTAACTGCATTTGCCTGAGTGACTAATAAGAACCTTAGAATGTACTGGGTAGACTTCCCTGGCATAGGAAGGCACCCGTCGGGTGGCTAACCAATGTGAAGTGGGTAGCATTGTGCCAGAAAACCCGGTATCTTCACACACCCCTTCAATCCTACTTTTCATTAACTGCCAGTTATCCATTTACATGGGTTGTAACTATCAGCCAACAGCCTATTGGCATTGGTGACTGACCATTGGTGTCACTATTGCACTCACTGACTGTGAGGGTCAACTGCACACCAACATGGTGCGTCCAGCTGTGTGAACTGATCACTGCACCCACCTGTAGCTGCTTCTGCAGAGTGTGTACAGCTGCTACAGCACCTCTTTGCTGGTGACTCTAATTACTTAGGATTTGTACTGCTGGGTAGCGGGCAGAGTGCCCTGTGATGGATTACAGTGTTAGCGGTCATCTGTTGGTCTGAGCAACATAGCAGAATCTTAGCAAGATATTTATTCCACAATAGCTCTTACAAGGATTGTTACTTATCTCTTGTAGATAATGATGTTGCACACACACACGTGGCTTCTATTTCACAGTTTTTCCCTGATTTCAGGGAAGTAGATTTCAACAATAATTTGGTCACTTTAAAGATTTGTCTGCACTATATCTGGTTTATGTATTGTCTCATATTTATCTCTTCTGTGAGCGGGAATCCAAAGATTTAAGAAGAGCAGACTCACTGCTCCACTTTACATTTATATTTCTGTGTCATTTATGGTACATGTTATGTTTGTATTTTCTTTTCTTTCTTTGGTCTAAATCTGTGTCAAGGAATTATCTATGAATCTAATGAGAACAATATCATGAACCAATGAGATCAATGAGATTATTATCTATGAATCAATGAGAACATATCATTGAAGGTTTCTTTTATGGGGTGGCGCTGAATCAAATTCTTAGAGTGTGATGTGAGCAGGGTGGCCAATCTGTGAAGGGGAGTAGACAGTACAGAGCCACCAAATCAGGACTAGAATTGAAGTTCTGACCATGTACAGTTAATTTCTCCTCTAGCAAGTCATAAGTATAGTATCTTCTCCTGGTAAACAGGAAGGCTTTCAACACATTGAGATAGTTCTGAACATATGGAAAACTGGGTGTCTATAGTTGAGGTTTTAAAGTGGTTTGCAGAAGGTTTTGGCTCCCTAACAATGTTATATGTTCACTAGTGTGATAACTTCTCTCAGTCCGCCATACACAGGAATAGCCCCTGCAGTTTTTGGACCAGCATCTTTAATTAAAAAATGTGGTTGCCCCCATTTCCTGCTGCTCACAACAATTACTCAATTACTGTGGAAATTTTAGCCAAAACAAGCTGGCACAGTCATTGGACCAAGCAACATATTGATATACACAGAAACAGACATACATTACTAATTGTTTAAAAATCATATAATCCAATGGAATTCCTTGGATTATGTATCATGAACCTCCACCACCCATATAGAATTTTCATAGATTAATGAATCCTATGGTGTCAGATTGCCACCTTTCACCTAAAGGCTGGTGAATAATGAGAGATGCCACATGGCCTTGTTTAAATGTCTCCTTTCAGACTAAGTACAGATGGAAGTATAGTATGTCTCTCACAAAAACCTATTTGACTGGAGACACAAGTCTTCCTACAAGAATAACGTGATATAGTCCAATTGCTACGGGTATTTCTTCAAGTAAAGTATAGGTCCACTTGCTCCGCTTCACTTATCTGTAAACAACTCAAATCAGGCACATAAATATGTGACCAACCTGCTATAACATAACATTTTTTGTCCTATACTAGGGGTCTTTATACATCTGTTCATATGTATTGCATTGGACTTTGTAATAGTGTTTTTAAGATTTCATCTATATTATTATTTATTTTGTCATGTTTTGATTTTTAATAAATTGTATGTGGTTGTACCATTTCACAAGCTCCTTTTTAGATATTGGCTATCGGTTCCAGCGCTGGTTTAATTGTTTTTGTTTTTTCTATGAGAGCTCACAGACTCTTTTCTCCAGTAGCAGTTTCCGGTTTTTGCCTTTTCCTATTTTCCATATATATATATTTTCTTTGCATCTTTTGTCAGCACTTGGGACTTTTTTGTTTTTTGGTTATTTATACATTACTAATTGTGAATGGCCACTATATATTATAAATGTATCCGTTTTGGCGTCTTCTCAGATCAGGCGCTAATGGTACCAGATAGGGATGTCCACTTTCACCACTCATCTTTGTGTTGTACATAGAAGATCTGGCTAGATCCATTAGGGCAAATCCTGGCATCTCAGGCATTCTGCTTGGTGAGACTAAGAGACTAAGAGACTCAAACTAACACTTTTTGTGGATGACCTGTTAGCAGTAGTCACAATTCTGGTGGTTTCTATTCTAAATTTAGTCAGTGTTAATGGCTGCAGTAGTTGTAACAGTTATAGAATGCAGTTAGGGTCATACAGCAGCAGGATGCTGATGTCCTTAATCATTTCCTCCTGAAGGAGTTAGCACTAGAGGACTAACAGAGAGAGTGTGAGAGAGAAGACAGCATATGGAGTGCACTTCTCTCCAACAAAACACTTCCTAAATAAAGAGGAAACTCGTAGAGATATAGGTAATGAACTGACCTAAATATGTGCACAGACCCCTGTGTTTTTGTTATGGCTTTGGTTCTAAATCCATCTTTGTGTTTTGGTTTTGCCCCAAAATCCTCATGTGTTTTGGTTTTGGATTTCATAAAAAAATTGAGAAAAACGGGTAAAATCATGTGATTTTGAGCTGTGTTTGCTCCTATATTATTACTTATAGCAGTAACATTAATTTACTGTCATTTACTAATTATCTGGATGGCTAAAATTAGTGATAGAGCGGCAGAAATACATGGCAGTTTAATAAAAGATACAATACCAATGAAACACAGCAGTGTGCATAAAGTGTGGAACTCCCCCTTGTTACTACCTCTTTCTTCAGTTGGAGCATGGAAGGTTTTTTTTTTTTGGTTTTTTTTTAAGCTGCTGCAATGATCTCCATGCGGCCGCAGAATGTTGAAAATGTCCAGAAATTTTACAGGACACAGACAGCATCTCCTGTACTGACCTCTCATTTTTAAGAAATTCTGAACAACCAACTTTTGTGTGGTACAATCCCGATGAAACATAGTGGCAGAGCACTGGCTGAGGAGATATGGGTGGGGGGCCCTCCCACCCACCCATACGTTAAAAAGGACATGCATTGTTTAACAAACCGAGCACTTCAGTGAGAAAATGCCACTTTTGTGGCTGAAGTGCTTGTTTTTTGGGGGGCCCCACAAAAGTGAACATTTTGCTTGTTGGTTGTTGGAAAATAGATAGGGATTTTAACAATTTACTAATGGGCATTTGACTAACAGGGGTCATCAACCTCATCACTCATGTCAAGATCATCATCACATAATATTAGTTCATCCCCACTGGAATCTAGCCTTACAGATTTCGTTTGTAATTGTCGCCAACAATGGCATTACTCAATTTGTAGTTCATTTTGATGAACACCAGTTTTTCTACATTTTTGGGTAGTAGTCTCCTGCAACTATCACTCAACATGTTCCTGGCTGTACTTAAAACTCTTTCCGAGTACACAGTGGAGGGTGGGCAGCTTAATTACAAGTAGTTTGTACAAGGGACACTAAAGTAATCCTCCACTATTCTACGAATAAAAGATATATCATTTTGAGACATGGTAGAGGTGTCACTATATTTGGACATTTCTTTTAAGCCTGACCAGATTGTTAGGCTGCTGGTCTGATCACCAACCCACAGAACTAGATGACGGAGGTCTTCACCTAAAGCAGCCGCCAATCCCTTAGAGCTTAATGTGCTCCCCGGTACCTGGATGCTCCCAGGACTTAACTCCAGGTGTAGTGTGGGTTGGTAATGCAGGTCCGAAGCAACAGGCCAGGAGGCAGCGGATAGTCAGACAGTAGCAGAGGTCAAGGGTCACAGGCAAGTAGAGTAGTCAGTAAACACGCCAAGGGTCAGGGTCATAGGCAAAGTAGCAGTGTCCAAGGTACAGGCCAAAGGGCCAGGGTCACGAGCAAACAGGCAAAGTCTAAAGTCCAGGCAGGGGTCATACACAGAGAATCAGACAGAGTATCCACAGAACAGGGTACAACAAACAGCAAGACTGGGTCAGAAGCGCTATAACCGGCAGGGAGGCTAAGCCCTCCCTGCCTTAAATACTAGAATCCATCAATCAGGACTTTGCCCTCTAATCACCCTCAAGGCCAGACTGAGCCCAATATAATTAATCAGCCCACAGGCTGTACTCTGCATATGCACCCGGCTGCCAGACTTGTCAGGACGCATAGAATCTTAATTTGGTGTCCGGCCATTGCCCTGGCAATGGTCGGCCTGAATTTCCGGAAGTGACGTCCCGGTCATCATAGCGACGGCCGGGACGCCAGAGAAAGGGGCGGTGAGTCGCGGTGGTGTCCGTGGCCGCCGTGGCTCTCTAACACAAATGTCATAATCTTTCACATTAGTGTGCTGCTATGTTGACTCATCATCAGTGTGACTCATAGAAAAAGTAAGACTTTTTCTGGCAGTAGCATTTTTAGGAGAAGCTGAAGCATGGGACATTTTATGTGCAACTTGAGCCGACAGCTTGCTCACAAGGAGCTGTTTGTATCTGTGAGGATTTGTGTCAGTTGAAAAAGAGACATTACATATGACTTAAACCTAGGATCGAACATGGCAGCCAACATGGGACCCAGTTTCAAGTTGCTGCAAACCCTTGGGTCCTGGGAAAGCAAATAAGGAACTTGATCTACAAGGCCAACATACTTTGCAGAATCGCTTAGTTTCATCTTCTTCTTCAGCTTCTCCAGGTGATCTTCCAGTAGTTTGATTAGGGTTATGACTAGCATTGTTTGAACTCACTTTGTTTGTTGCAATTTCAAATGGTTTGAGTAGCTTGCATAAAACAGAGAGTAGTTTTCCTGTGAATGACCTGATATTGTGTGCTAGCACTACTGCGCTGAAAGGATGAGGAGGAGGATGGTGAAGCTACCGGAGCTTCTTCTGCTGATGGCGATACTCCTGCCTGGTGGGCTGTCATGGTCATGTAGTCTCTTGTTTGACCAATACCGCTTGTCCACATACCCATAGTCAAGTGGATAGTTGATACAATGGCAATTTCTAGGAACTTAAAGGCTTTTTGTTTAACCTCCTGGTACAGCTGAGGAATTGCTGTTCACGAGAAATGAAATTTGGTAGCATCGACATCAACTAATTTGCTAAAACTTGATGCATTGATGGCAGAAACTGGACGCACATACAATGCTAACATACCTGTCTAGCTTTAGTCATCTGCTGTGCAACAGAATGCTGACTGTCCTACCTGGTTCCTCCCGCAAACGCTTCACAGACAATTGTGTATAACTATACTTACTCTTCTCGGTCCCCTTCTGTATAGATGTATCACCCCCAGCAGCAGCAGCTGTGGTGCGCAAGGATGTGCCTTGGAAATCAGGGATTGCATTAGAGGAGTCAGTTGGAATTGGAAAAGTGGATGCTGGACTATGTACTAATGATGAGGCTGATGATGAAGGTGTTTATGCTGAGGATTGCACGAGGTGTCCATTCGGCTGCTAGCTGATGCTGGGCTGCTAGTTACTATACACAGTTTTACAGCTTTTTAAAAACTACTTGAATGAACTCTCTGCAAATGACATAACGAGGAGAATGTGCCTAGATGATTAACGTCCGTACCTCTACTTATGGTGGCATACTTTGTGACGCTGCTTTGACAAATGTTGTCTGGGTTGGGATAAAAAAAATTCCACAAGAGATACTTTTTTTCGTCTTATGCCCTGGCATGATAATGCGCTTATCAAGGGCATCTGCTGGTGGTAACACTGGTGGCTGTTTTACTTCATCACAATCATCATCATCCTCCTCATTATCGTGTTTAAGTACAACACAATGATTTTCAGCTCCACAGTTATTTCCCTCATCCTATTGCACATTAGTATGTTCCTCAATTTCTATGTCTAAATCATCTTCATTAAAACTCATCCTCACATTTCCAAATGGTTGAGAAGTTTGGGAAGGAAGATGCTCTATAATTACAGAATATGAAACGTCAGACTCACAAATAGCATACATGGATACCTCTCCTCGTGATTCTGTGAGTGCCCAAGTTGTTCTTCAGCCTCAGTGTTCTTTTCATGTACGGATGTGTCTGTTTTGGAGGTGACAGACCTACACTCAGAGTGAGTAGGTGGTGCAGGGGGCATTACAGAAGTTACAGAGGGGGAAGGCGGGGGCTCAGTATACTTCTCATCAAACACGTAACATACATATTCTTTATTTATATTATTCATATAGCAAATAAAAGTCTGCTGTTTAATATACTTATTTGTATTACTCTCTCTTTTAAACTTTATTATTTGATTTGCATTAATAGAAGAAAAGCATTATTGATTAAACAATTAATTTAGAAAAAAAGAAGGGCAAAAATTAATTTTTTGCAGAGGGGCGTCAGACATGCTAGGACCAGCCCTGGTCATTTCTTTACCTGAAACCTAATCCATGTGGAAATACATGGAGAATATAGAAAGGGGACTCATCCACAAATGTATTTGTTCTATGACTTTTTCTTTGAAAAAAATAGACCAATCACTATGTCCCTACATTAACTATAGGGGACTGAAAACAAGACCATGAGGAACGATTACCTAATTTCACTGATATCAGAAATCTTCACACAATATTTTCTAAACTTTTTTTTACTAAACTTTTTTATGGCGTCCCTACAATCCATAGTACAGAAGGATAGTAAGTAGTTAACTGCCCCCTTTTTGACACCTAAGGCTGCTGACGGCTGCACACTATGTGCAGATCCGTTCAACAGAGAGAGTTAGGGAGAGAGTCCTGCCCGGCTGCTCTGATTGTGTCAATCAGAGCAGTTGGGCAGGACTCTCTCCCTAACTCTCACTGCTGAACGGATCTGCACATAGTGTGCAGCCGCCGGCAGCAAGCCTCTGCTAGGGGGGGGGGGGGGCGATCGCCCGATCGCCCCCCCCCCCCCCTGGATTCGCCACTGTTCCTGGTATACATAAATTCTTAATCCTGACCTCAAGTGGACCTTGAAAACGTTCTGAAGTATTGAACTGGTCACAACCTACAGGCTTGAAAGTTACATGTTACCTAGAAAACACAAATTATTATTAGTAACTTACTAAAATGTATCCTTCCAACAGTCTTTCTTTCTCTTAATTAAATTGGAAATGTGATATATTGTACACTGCCCACGAGGGAACAGGTTCTATGTTGCATGATGGTCAAGGAATTTGCATGTGTGTCTTTATTCTCTGGTTACTTAATTTTAAATCATTCAGGACAACATCTGATACTTATGGAAGTATATATTCTAGGAAGCAGACATGATTTTCTGGAGATTAGTGATGCAGTTTTTCATAAAGATCTCAATTTAATGAAGGTACAATGAGTAAGACAAGATAGTCAATATGATTTTAAGAGAGCTAATGTGTCATTAATAGGTACACTCTATATATGTGCTTAATGCAGCTGTATTTCAACAATGACTGGAAGCCACAACATCATAATGTAGCACAATTACAATAATATAAATCTATTTCAAGTGCAGCTTTCCACACTGGAGATTTATATGTTGTTTTGAATCATTTGATCAAGACAAATAAACCTCAAAATTGATGTAAGGGTAGCAAGTCATTGCTACTCAGAATGAAACCAAATAAAAAAATCTATATACACACCTCCTTTTTATACAGATGGTATTTCAGTGATTCCAGACAAATATATTTGTGAGTTACAGGAAAATAGCTGCAAGCTCAGAAAGTTTTTTTTTTCCTGTAGATTCGTTGTCAGCAATATCCCCATCATAGAAGGAAGAAAACTAGTACACAAGATAAGAGTAAATAATTGGAGAACATTATATGGAGAACCTTCAGAACGTGATGGACGGGAATCTTACTGGCCTTGGATACTTTAGGAAATGTGCTGCCACAGACATATAAAATTTATGGGGGAGATGGTTATTTATGTAACATTAAATCATGAATACATGGATCTGCACCTACAAATAGGAAAATATAACCTCTACATTTACAGGTAAGGATATTAGAAGTCATCTATCATCAGTTCTGAGACCAAATAACAGCACAGGGCTGAGAAAATTCCAACAAAGCATGGAACGCCAGGAAAACTTCCATGTAATACATATGTGCATGAAATGAACATTGAAGTGTCAATATAAGTAAGCAGGGGCGGATTGGCAATGTAACCTACAGGAAAAAATCCCGGTAGGCCGACGGCCTCAGGAGGCCGACTAGTGTCTTTTTAGGGTTTTGAAAAAAAAATTATTTGTAGCAGGGGAGGGGGAAAGGCAGTGGGGTACCAGCCACCTACCTTAATGTGGCCGCGGATAATCGTCTCTCCCCTCTCCCCCCTCTGTGGCTGCAGTCTTCTACACAGGTCACATGGGACGTGTCACATGACAGCTGCCGTCCCATGTGTGCAGTGAGGGGAGTCTGCAAAAGGAACAAGGTAAGTGTGTGTCTGCTAAAGTGTGTGTGTGTGTGTGTGTGTCTCTTTGCTATAAAGTGTGTGTGTGTATGTGTCTCTCTCTGCTAAAGTGTGTGTGTGTGTTTCTGCTAAAGTGTGTGTGTGTGTAGGATAGGAGGGGGGGCTACTAAAGGGTGTGTAGGATAGGAGGGGGGCTACTAAAGGGTGTGTAGGATAGGAGGGAGGCTGCTAAAGGTTGGAATGGGAGGGTCTTAATATATTGTGTGGTATGAGGGAAGGGACGGAGGCTGTCTTAATAGTTCATGGGTAGGAGGTAGGGTATTAATTTAATGGTGGAGTTTATGTTGGGGCTAATTATTTAATGTGTACTAATATTTGTGGGGTCATGGTGGGGCAATTTAATTTATTGGTGGGACAATTTCATTTAATACTGGGGCCTATTACATTAATATGGAGTGAAAGGACCTTTAATTTAATGCTGGGATGGTTTGGGGCTATTAAAGGAATGTGGGGCTGAGTTTGGGAAGGAGAGCTATTTATTAAATGTGAATATTAATTATTTAATGCCGTGAGGTTTTTGGAAAATGGTTAAATTAAATGTAAATGCTATTAATTTATTGCTGGGGCTGTTTGGCGGGAGGGAAATAGGCCTAATTATTAAATGTGGTGCTATTGATTAAATGCCAGGGATGGTTGGATTTTTCTAACTTTCATTTACCCCTTTTTTTTTTTATAAAGGGCCTCCAACATTCCAGGTTCCAGACAAGCAGCAACTGATCTAACAGCCTTAGGTAGTGACAGTGACAAGAACAGGTAGGAGAGAGCAGGACAGTCTGCCAACTGTCCTGAATCTGGTGGGACAGTCCAGAATTTTGGTGACTATCTCGCTTAGGATTTGGTCCTACTGAAAGGACAGTTATGAGGTATGTCCCACTTCACATTGTACTACTTGTGAAGGCAGAGCTGCGTGTACCTAACAGTAGTGCACACAGTTTTGCCTATTTATTTGTCATATATGATAACCCCCCTGTCTTAAGTGCCCCGGCCCCCCCAGAGCCTTATTCCAGCTCTAGCGATACTTTAGTGGTTCTCGCCTTGATTCCATTGCCTCCTTCTACCTTGCATTGGTCCCATTCTCAGATCACTTTGTTGAACATATGGCCAGCCCCCATTATACTGACAATATAATTAATCCTGCCTCCTTTAAACTTACTATATCACCAACAAACCCTTGGAATAGCTCTCCCCTTTACTTATGCCATTGTCTGCCAACCCTCCCTGCACTGTTATTAAATCAAACCTCCACCAATCACTGGGCACATTTAGGGCACATACATAATTGTTACCAAAGAAGTAGGGCAGCACGGTGGCGAAGTGGTTAGCACTTCTGCCTCCCTTCACTGGGGTCATGAGTTCAATTCCCAACCATGGCCTTATCTGTGTGGCATTTGTATGTTCTCCCCGTGTTTGCGTGGGTTTCCTCCCACACTCCAAAAAGATACTAGTAGTGTGTGTGTGTGTGTGTGTGTGTACGTACATTAGGGAATTTAGACTGTAAGCTCTAATGGAGCAGGGACTGATGTGAATGAGTTCTCTGTACAGCGCTGCGGAATCAGTGGCGCTATATAAATAAATGGTGATGATGATGAAAGAAGTGTTTTCTTGCAGATGCTTGAAGCATTTTACCTTTCTGGTGATCGCACTGGATAGCCATTTATTAGAAGGATTATTATTAACGCATTTTGTGATACACACAGTATGCATTTTTAAATATTAAAGAGAGATTTGACTGGTAGTTTGCAGCTCATGATGTCAGGGAAAGATGCAACAGTGCAATGAGGTGCTTATATGCTGCTGCGGCAGACTGATAATAGGATTCTGCCAACATGTTTCATAATAGTTAAACTTATTAAACAAAGTCAGATATGTTTCTATGAAGGGAATTTTGGAAGAATGTTTTAGAAGGCAACTAAAGAAGTTTGAGCACAGAGGTATAAACCAGTCGCAGATAATGTAAAAGGATTCATGTATTTTTATAGCACAGGACTGGCAGCTTTTTCCCTGCTTTGCTTTAGAAATGACCCACTGTGTCATAAGTCATCACATCTAGGTTTTCGTAAATGTTACTACAACCGAATTCCAGTAGTTCTAAATCCCGCCTACTTTTGTGTTGGCCCCACCCACAGTTGATTTGGACCTGGCCACTTCAATAATTTTTTCCAGGGCCACTTTAAGCTCCCAATCCGCCCCTGTAAGTAAGGCAGAGTCTGATTAACAAGGGATGTGCAGGATAACGCAAACAGATCTTATTTTATGTTATTTCTTGTAATATGGTCTGAAAAATCTCAGCATCGCCAACAAGAGATATGAAAAACAAACAAACTAAGAAATTAATAATTGTTGCACATGGATTTTAATGTATGTAACATTCTTTTCCATAGTGTGCTTGTGGGAAGCAGTGTGTGTACTTTACTTATACCGAATATCAATCTTCTCCTTAATATCTTCTGCGCAGTGCCTTTACCTTATCAGGATTCAGTAGTTGCTTCATTGGGTAATGCTGAGTGATGCTGCATCACCAGAGAGACGATGGGAGCCCTCTGCCCACCTACTTATGACCTCAGACATACAAATAAAATACTCCAGACTGGTCTTTAGAAGCCACACCGGCACATTTATTTGCTGGACTAAAGTTTTGTTTTGTTTTGCTATCAAAACTATATTTTGCTAAAGAAGAAGATTATTCTAGCGGTGGATATGTAACAATGAAACACTTTAAGCCTCAGACAAGAATTGACAGGGCAATACTCTATAGATAGCAGTAAAATGTATAGGAATACTTAAACACAATTTGTACGTTTCCTACTTCCTATCCTCTATCACACTAAGAGGTACCTCTGGGCCACTTATCTACAAGCTAGCTGGGAGCATACACAAACTCTAATCATATACACACTTCTTCTGATAATGCACTATTGTAACACTCAACTATACTCAAATAGAATAACATATATAATGCAATATAATAGAAAGGCCTTTATAAGTATTCAAATCCTTGTTGTCATAGCGTGGCAAAAATGATGTTTGTTATTGCTTGCACTCTCCTTGAATATGCCCAGGTACAAGATGGAAGAATTAATAAATAGCACAGTCCCTCTGAGTCAGAGATCAGCAGCAATAACACTGTTTGTTGTCCTCTCCTGGTAATATAACATCTCTCTCCTATAGATGCAATAAACAGCTCTTCTTCTCTTTCACATGAAGATCCCTCCAAAGTGAATGCAGAAACACATGTAGTAAATGTCCTCCTTTATTGTGATGAAGTAACTTACTGTTTCCTTTATCATCATCATCATCATCATCATCATCATCATCATCATTTATTTATATAGCGCCAACATATTCTCTAGCGCTTTACAGTTGGGGACAAACACAGTAATGAACAGAGTGAATAAAACAAACAAAGAGGTGAGAGGGACCTGCTGTGGGTGAAGGACAGCAGTCCACATATGAGGTCCTCTTTCCAATACAACACAAAATATTATCACGATTGAGGAAAGAACAGACCAGAGGGATTTTGCGTCGTTATAATGGGCACACTATGCAGTCACATGGGGCCTGATTCATTAACGATCTTCTGGACAAAACCATGCTACAATGCAAGGGGTGAAAATTAGTTTTCTGTTTTGCACATAAGTTAAATATTGTCTGTTTTTTCATGTAACACACAAATATCAACTTTAAATTTCAGTGTAGAAATAAGCTATCAAGTATTTGTGTGCTCTATGAAAAACAGTCAGTATTTATCTTATGTGCAAAACAGAATAGTAATTTTCACCCCTTACATTGTAACATGGTTTTGTCCAGGAGACTGAAATAAGAAGTTTCTCAATGAATCAGGCCCCTGATGTGTAAGTGATCTTTTTTTCATTTTTATTGTGACCTTTAATCACACACTGATCCTATTTTCATTCTTCTTATGCACATCTACTGATGAACTTTTTGGAGGATAATCAACCATCGGTCAAGTTGGAACATTCCCACAAATGGACTGATTATATTCTTATTTATGATATGTTTTGTTTATTCCATCTGTTTTGAATATATTACAGCAGTCCTAGAATTGAGCACTTCAGGATTATTAGCTCATTGTATATTGGAAATGGGGATATTTCTCCCTATAAGCAACTAATTCAGGATTAGATTGTTAGTTACTGGATTAATGCACTATCCATTACTATTTGTTGAGTAATCAGATCATTACTTATCCCACTGGTCTCCAGGTTCCACAGTCAGCATGGCCCCTCTAAGGTACAGAGTCTGTCAGCCAGGACCACTCCTCTCCAACCGGTCTCTTCTTTTCTCTCCTAATTCCTCCTCCGATCTCCTCCTCTCTCACTCCGATATCTCCACCAGCAACTTCCCAACTCTGACAAGTCTTTTTTCTCTCTATCTCTGTCTCCGGTCTCTCTACCCAACACATACTTAATGCTCTCTCCTCACTGTAGTCTCCCTGGACAGCACCTTAATGTTCCAGGGTGCATGCGTGGCCCAACACGGAAGCCAGTGTTACATGTGGCAGAAACACACTTATCCATGCATGTTAGTGGCACTTCCTTTTATATATATATATATATATATATATATATATACAAGTTAACCCATGCATGATACTCATGCATTTTTTTGTCAAATAATGTCAGTATACCAAATTTCAGGTCATTCGGATGATCCCTTTCTGAGAAAATAGTTTTTTCCACAGACACACACACACTAACACACGCCGCTACACATGCAGGGGAGGATCTAGAAAATGTTTGGTCCCCGGGGGATGTTAGGGCGGGGTGATTTAGGCCCTGCCCCCTTTCCGACTTCTGAGGCAGCCAGGGGCTGCACAGTATGTGCAGGTCCGCTCGGCAGTGACAGGCAGGGACAGTGTGCTGCCCGGCTGCTCTGATTGTGTTTAAAACACAATCAGAGCAGCCGGGCAGCACACTGTCACTGCCAAACGGACCTGCACATACTGTGCAGCCGTCGGCAGCAAACCCCTGCTAGGGGGGGGCGATTGCCCCGATCGCACCCCCCTGGATCCGCCACTGTACACATGTGTCTTCATGAGGTAAAATTACCTCACGAAAATGAGTTTGACCCCTCAACTCGTCAATAATGTCAGTATACCAAATTTCAGCCCTTTTTGAGGTTGTTTTTCCACACACACACTAAGAATTTAGTAGGTCAGTTAACCCGTGCATGATACTCATGCATTCTAGTCAAATCAAGCTACTTAAGGTGTTAAAAACTTCCCACTGTCACCCCCGGCAACCACCAACCACTCCCAACTGTCACTTCTCCTTCAAGAAATATATAGGTCAGTGTATAACTCTGCCCAGCAGGTGGCGCTGCAGCTGGGTGTTTTTTTTTCACACACAGACAGACTAACACACGCCACTAGACATTTATATTATAGATATATATATATATATATATATATGTTAGACATTCAGATATTTCAGTAAGTGCTAATATACAGATAGTACATGGAACTACTGTTTTGAGTGATTAATACAAATTTTCCTGGGGTATCAAGCTCACATTGATTATCAAAGACTTAACTACCCAAAATATAACTGTGCTTAATTACAACTGTATACAAATCTATCAGTGGCATGCTTGAATAGAGGTTTCAATCAATACAAAATACAGATCTTATAGAGATAATAAGCTAATAATTATCAATTTGCTTAAATATTACATGATAGAATATATGATTATTATTAATATCATTATTATTGTCCTTTGCTTATAATATCACTCACATATTTTGCAGTTCTATACATGATACAAATAAATTATATACAAATAACATACAATATAAAATATTCCATTAGAAATATAATTTAATAAGTTCACATATTAAATGATATAGAGGATGATTACAAATGTATAAACAAAACAAATTCATTTTAAGTACATTCCATTTAGCCAGTCACATTTCGAAGTTGTGTGCCATTTAACCAATCAGAGGCTAGGTTTACAGTATCAATGGATTGCTCTATAGGACTGTAATGGTTTTTATTGTTATTATTAGTGTCAATATTGGATATCCTTTTAGTAGTTCTGATTCTCATGACAACATCTAAACAATGGAATCATATTCCTACATGACTCCAAGTAAATATCCTTATTTAGTCACAAGTTAACTTGCTACATGCATCATTGCAAATCAAATATTTCAATGGATGCATACTCTCAATAAGAATTAAAGACCATATAATTAAGAAAAAAAATTACAGTATGTATATAATAGGGTACTGATAAATGGCAATAGACTTAATATGTAAAATAATTTTCTTAAACTAATTATTTCAAAATCCCTGTTTTACAATAGTCTGTGAAGCAAATGTTTTTTTTAATTAAGCAAAAAATAAAGATAGAGTAACAATTTAAGCCTTTAAAATGAAAAATGTTTCAAATTATAAACTTTTAAAATTAAAAACTTGGGGAATAATTTTTTAATTAATTTAATTAAAAACTCATTATATTAATTTGAGATATATGTGAATTTACAGATTCAAAAGTAAGTAAATTATATGGAAAAGATATTTTATTGTAAATGTTTTGAAAAAATAAGTATTTCAATTAATGATATATAGTATAACACAGACATATATATAATATATATATATATATATATATATATATATATATATATATATACTGTATATTTATGTAAATGTAAATTAATTATATATATATATATATATATATATATATATGCAAATGTGCATTTTGAGGTTTCAGAACAAATTAGAATTGCACTTCGAGTAACTGTAATTCCAATTTGTAAAGAAATAAACAATATATGTAAAACAATATTAACGATATAATAAAAGAATTATTTGGGTAAGGTCTACACACTGAAAGGATGAAAAGCCTGAAAAGGGTACAAATATTTGCTAAAACTCTGAAAATGATGAATAAATTAAAGAATAATTTTGTAGGATCTTGGACTAATGAAAAATCCTTTTCATGTATACAAATAAAACTCAATTACAATAAGAAGACAAAATAATGCCGTTGGAATGTAAAGTCTTAAAAATGTATCCTTTGCACCAAATGTTGGCCACAAGTCTTTTTATCGTTTAATAGACTTTAATCGATTTATTAACACTTAATAAAAGTTTAATAAAATTAAACAAGACAATAAATCAGAATGTCCTTTAAATAATTAGGTGAAAATAAGAAGCCATGATCAAGTACAAAGTATACCTTTTATCCCTTAGAATCAATGTGAAATTATATAGATATATATTTTGATTGGTGAAAATACAAATCCAGCTTCAAATAGCAGTACATTAATTTACAATGAAGGAGTAGCTTTTAAATGTTGGAACATTATACCTTTATCATTGCCCTCTCTTTGAAATGTTCAGAAGGTTCTTATATGTATGACATATAGATGATTGTTTACCTATATATGGTAAGCATGGTTGTATATCCCTAACACCTTGTTGTCACATGTAGTTTACAAAGTTGTCTATTATAGTCTACAGTCATGGCCAAAAGTTTTGAGAGTGACACAAGTATTGGTTTTCCCAAAGTTTGTTACTTCAGTGTTTTTAGACCTTTTTGTCAGATGTTTCTATGATATACTGAAGTAACATTACAAACATTTCATAAGTGTCAAAGACTTTTATTGACAATTACATTAAGTTTATGCAAAGAGTCAATATTTGCAGTGTTGACCCTTCTTTTTGAAGACCTCTGCAATTCTCCCTGACATGCTCACTCAAAACTTTTGGCCATGACTGTATAACAGATATTGATTATATAACGGTAATCTGTACACAGTCATCCAAATGATGTATTTATAGATGTTTCAGAGTGTCACCAATAAAAACAATTTTGAAAAAAAAAAGTCAATTCACAGGTTCTTTACAGTAAACGGCACATTCAACATCATCCTCAACACCAATAATTTCCACATTAGAAAAAATACAGCCTCAATCAATTTAACCAGCTGGAACACAAATTGAATACAACAAACAAAGTATTGGCTTGCAGGTATCATGAAATTAAGCACTGCTTGTGCTCCTGAAAAACTAACGATTAAAGACATGAGTTCAGACAATGTCCTAACTTTTGTTGCTGCCTCATGGTTGGGGACAAATACCACGTTCTTGGCTCCTTTACTTATTGAGATAATATTGTGCAATAATGCCCTTACCATCTACCCGAGATATAACAATTTGTCACATCAGCTGCTATGTAATCTTCCACCCAGACATCAGCAAAGTTGCAGCAAAATTTAAACTCACGTTTGATGGTGGAACAGGTCACTTTGCAGAGTTATGAAGTTCTCGGAAATACATGGCCTGATTCATCTTTGGGTGCCATATATACCGTGAAATAGCTCTGCACATGCTCAGAAACAGACCTTATGCCAATAGTCCCATGTGACACCAGGGAGTAAATTTGGTTGCTACAGGCAACATCTCCACTTGTTAAATACTGCAGTTTAGTAAATAGTCCCCCGAGTCTCATACGGAGAGAGGAGGCAGCACACATAGGGGAAGAGAGAGAGGGGGGATGTATCATAAGATCCGTAGCCAAATCATGGAAGGTGATGGAAGGTGTCTGGTCCCAGAGGAAGAGCCAACCACCAAGTACTATATCGGTCCTGCACCGACCCAAAATGGTCTTTGGCTGTCCGACCCAGCCCACCCCTGAGTGGGGAGTTTGGGTGTGACGTCCCAGCGTCACACGGACAAAATCACTGAATGAGTGGAGTTATGTCACTCGTTCAGAGTTTTCAGTGCCCCATAAACATTAGTCCTAGGCAGTCTCCTAGGTTCGCCTAATGGTAATAATGAAACTCAATAAATTTCCATTAAAACTCCCTACCAGAAAAACTATAAACAATACTCCCCAAGACAATCATGACAAAGATTTTTTTATTGAAAAAGAGGACACATGGACATGCGAATCTGCATCTAATAAGGTGGAAGTATATTTGAATTGGGCTATAGCTCTCCACATAATTGCGATCCACTGGAATGTTGACAGAAGAAGCTTAAACAAAAACAATATAAATTTGCCACTTAAACTCCTTTGTGAATGAATGGCAGCTGCTCTTGCAGCAGTGATAAAAGCCCTGGTCACTGCCCAGTGTGATTCAATGGTTTGAATGGAGAGGAGTCTATGGGGTGACGTATGTGGGGTGAGACGTATGTGTGTTTTCTGCACTAAGGGAGTTTTCTCACAAAGTGTATGAAAATGCACAGTTAGACAACACAGTTGGACAAACATTGGACAACATTTGATTACTTCCAGGAATGAGCAACATCTGCTACAGCCTATTTCTGCATTACTTGTCTATCTACACGGAACACTGCAAATAGGTAATTCTTTTAACTCCTTAACTTTGTGGCTTTTACTCTTGAATAACAATGTTTAACAAAAGAGTCTTTGAACCCATTGGGTAAAGGAATATTGAGGGTTTAAATTCAATACTCACGCTTCCCTTAAAGATGTAACCAGTCACCCCCTGATCCAGTGTCGGACTGGGGCATGAAGGGCCCAACGGGGGACTGCAATGCTAGGGGCCCACCAGAGGGGGTGTGGCCAGCCATCATAGAGACGAGACCAGACACTTGAGGGGAAGTGGTCAGCCCACGAAGGACAGCTAGCACCATAGTGTAGTATATAAAGAATGCAGTGTGTATATAAAGAGTACACAGTCTTGACCTGCCCCTTAGATTGGGCAGAACAGTCACTAAAAATAGGGATTGTCCCACTAGACCAGGCAGGTGTTGTGAAACTACAAGCCCCAGCATGTATATATACTGGACACCCAGTATATAGCAGCTTATTGCTGGAAGAGTATGTTGGGACTTGTAGTTTCACAACACCTGGAGTGCCACAGGCACTAGACTCAGAACATTTGACAGACTGTCCTACCTGTTCTTGTCACTTTCACCACCTGTGGCTGCTGGGTTTTTTTAGTCGCGGCTTGTCTGGATCCTGGAATGTTGGGGGCCCTATTTGGAAAAAATAATGGGTACATTTAGAAAATTCCAACCAGCCCCGGCATTAATTCAATAGGACCCACAATTAATACTTAGGCCTTCCTCCAGCCCCAACATTAAAGTAATAGTATTCCCATTTAATAAACCTATTTCCCTCCCTGCAGACAGCCCTGCAATAAATGAATCGCATCTATGTATAACAAATATATCTATTTCCCGCAACCGTCACTGTCCTTAAATAATTCATATTCACATTTAATAGATAGCCCTCCTCCCCACACTCAGCCCCACATTCAATTATAGACCCAAACCACCCCAGCATTAAATTAAAGGTCCCATCACTCCCTCCCTATAGTGTTCTCTCTGCAGCCCCCTCCCTATAGTTTAGCATAGATAGGCAGCCCCCTATGCCACATAGTAGTGCCCCCAAATCAATGTTATGCCACACAGTAGTGACCCCAATGTTACACCACACAGTAGTGCCCCAATGTTATGAAACACAGTGGCGCCGCCAAACAATTTTACACCACACAGTAGTGCCCCCATAGTTATGCCACACAGTAGTACCCAGAAATTCACATATGCCCGCAATAGTGCTCTCAATTCACACACACACACACACACAGACATACATATATATATATATAGCGATAGCACCGGTATCCCGGTGGGCCAGTCCGACGCTGCCCTGTTCACTTTGGGGGATATTTTCAGTACCCTCAAAAATCCAATAAACGACATCACAAACTTGCAAAATGGTGATAGACAGCATGCATATGGCCTCTTGATTTTAATCTGTCTGTGGATTCAGTGCTATCTAATCAATATATTGAGTCACACATGGGCATTGCAAAAGTTACATTATGAATGAAGACTTCCAATTCAAGATACCTTTTATACAAATGGTACAACACGTACTATGGGAAATTAAACTCTTTAACTTAGTACAACCAGAAGTACATATCTTACATCTGCCACACCTGCTCTCTCTGCCTGCTAAGTGCTAAAATAAAAGAAGTCATAGTTACATCTAATCCTGCAGATATCAATCAACAGGATGTCCTCTGTACAATTTGATTTTTTGGTCCTTCTGAAAAGATTGAGCAATAGCAATTGATAGGAACTCATATGAAGAAGAGATATATGAACTTAAACACTTTGATGAAACGCACAGGGAAATCCCTCATCTTGCGTGTTCTTGGTTAATCTGAAGAGGATGGCAAACATTTTACTTTCCATACTCATGGTGAATGTCACACATTTGTTGTCTCTAAATGTGTGGTAGCCTGTTCGGATCCAGCTCACCAAAGGACACCCTTGCATAACAGACACAGCAAACAGTCAGGTACACAGGCTGCAAATTTGTCTAGACACTACACTTGTATTCTGTGCCCAACTGAAGGTTTGGGCCATGGGTAGAGCAGAAGCCACCGATCCTGCAGAACTGGCAGAGCTATATACAGCAGACTGAGTGCAACTGCATTTGGGCCTGACAAACTGGTGAGAAGTGTCCATTCTTTTGCTTGTTACTACTGCTGCCATCTGTGTAGAGTCATCTTTCTCATGGTCAACAACATTACGCTCTCCTCCGCTGTTCCCCATGTCCACTGCTTTGGTGTCATCATCAACACTGCTCTTAGCCCACTCAACACATCCAGTCCACAGTATTGTCACCTCCTCCTTTAAAACTTTGCCAAAATATGTTCCCTTTTCTCATTCAGGGTGTTTCTAAAACTCTTGTCCAGTCTTTCTTTGTCTTTAAATTAGGTAGATATTTAAATTTAGATTATTTGCCTCTTTCCCAGGATTTACCTGATGCTGGAGCCTTCACTACTGCAACCTACTCCTATCTAGCCTTCCCCTCACTCGTCTTCCTTTTACAAGCTGTCCAAAATGCAGCGGTGACACTGATATCGTCCTCTCCCATCTCTCAGTACCATTCCTAGCACCATCCCTAGCACCATCCGTAGCACCATCCCTAGCACCATCCCTAGCACCATCCCTAGCACCATCCCTAACACCATCCCTAGCACCATCCCTAACACCATCCCTAGCACCATCCCTAACACCATCCCTAGCACCGTCCCTAGCATTGTCCATCAGACCATCCCTAACACCATCCCTAGCACCATCCCTAGCACCATCCCTAGCACCATCCCTAGCACCATCCCTAACATCATCCCTAGCACCATCCTAACACCATCCCTAGCACCATCCCTAGCACCATCCCTAACACCATCCCTAGCACCATCCCTAGCACCATCCCTAACACCATCCCTAACACCATCCCTAGCACCGTCCCTAGCATTGTCCATCAGACCATCCCTAGCACCATCCCTAACACCATCTGTAGCACCATCCCTAGCACCATCCCTAGCACCATCCCTAACATCATCCCTAGCACCATCCCTAGCACCATCCCTAACACCATCCCTAGCACCATCCCTAGCACCATCCCTATCACCATCCCTAACACCATCCCTAGCACCGTCCCTAGCATTGTCCATCAGACCATCCCTAGCACCATCCCTAACACCATCTGTAGCACCATCCCTAGCACCATCCCTAGCACCATCCCTAACATCATCCCTAGCACCATCCCTAACACCATCCCTAGCACCATCCCTAACACCATCCCTAACACCATCCCTAGCACCATCCCTAACACCATCCCTAGCACCATCCCTAGCACCATCCCTAGCATTGTCCATCAGACCATTCCTAACACCATCCCTAACACCATCCCTAGCACCATCCCTAGCACCATCCCTAGCACCATCCCTAACATCATCCCTAGCACCATCCCTAACACCATCCCTAGCACCATCCCTAGCATTGTCCATCAGACCATTCCTAACACCATCCCTAACACCATCCGTAGCACCATCCCTAGCACCATCCCCAACACCATCCCTAGCACCATCCCTAACACCATCCGTAGCACCATCCGTAGCACCATCCCTAGCACCATCCCTAGCACCATCCCTAACACCATCCCTAACACCATCCCAGGCACCATCCCTAGCACCATCCCTAACACCATCCCTAGCACCATCCCTAGCACCATCCCTAACACTATCCCTAGCACCATCCCTAGCACCATCCTAACACCATCCCTAGCACCATCCCTAGCACCATCCCTAACACCATCCCTAGCACCATCCTAACACCATCCCTAACACCATCCCTAGCACCATCCCTAACACCATCCCTAGCACCATCCCTAGCATTGTCCATCAGACCATTCCTAACACCATCCCTAACACCATCCGTAGCACCATCCCTAGCACCATCCCCAACACCATCCCTAGCACCATCCTAACAGCATCCCTAGCACCATCCGTAGCACCATCCTTAGCACCATCCCTAACACCATCCCTAGCACCATCCCTATCACCGTCCCTAGCACCATCCCTAGCACCATCCCTAGCACTATCCATCGTATCATCCCTAACACCATCCCTAGCACCATCCCTAGCACCATCCCTAACACCATCCCTAACACCATCCCTAGCACCATTCCTAGCACCATCCCAAGCACTGTCCATCGTACCATCCCTAGCACCATCCCTAGCACCATCCCTAACACCATCCCTAACACCATCGCATGCACCATCCCTAACACCATCCCTAGCACTATCCATCGTATCATCCCTAGCACCATCCCTAGCACCATCCCTAGCACCATCCCTAACACCATCCCTAACACCATCCCTAGCACCATTCCTAGCACCATCCCAAGCACTGTCCATCGTACCATCCCTAGCACCATCCTTAGCACCATCCCTATCACCATCCCTAACACCATCGCATGCACCATCCCTAACACTATCCCTAGCACTGTCCATGGTACTGCTCCTAACACCATCCCAGGCACCATCCCTAGCAATTTCCCTAACACTATACCTAGCACCATCCCTAGCACCATCCCTAGCACCATCCCTAACACCATCCCTAGCACCATCCCTAACACCATCCCTAGCACCATCCCTAACACCATCCCTAGCACCGTCCCTAGCATTGTCCATCAGACCATCCCTAACACCATCCCTAGCACCATCCCTAGCACCATCCCTAGCACCATCCCTAGCACCATCCCTAACATCATCCCTAGCACCATCCTAACACCATCCCTAGCACCATCCCTAGCACCATCCCTAACACCATCCCTAGCACCATCCCTAACACCATCCCTAACACCATCCCTATCACCATCCCTAACACCATCCCTAGCACCGTCCCTAGCATTGTCCATCAGACCATCCCTAGCACCATCCCTAACACCATCTGTAGCACCATCCCTAGCACCATCCCTAGCACCATCCCTAACATCATCCCTAGCACCATCCCTAACACCATCCCTAGCACCATCCCTAACACCATCCCTAACACCATCCCTAGCACCATCCCTAACACCATCCCTAGCACCATCCCTAGCACCATCCCTAGCACTATCCATCGTATCATCCCTAACACCATCCCTAGCACCATCCCTAGCACCATCCCTAGCACCATCCCTAACATCATCCCTAGCACCATCCCTAACACCATCCCTAGCACCATCCCTAGCATTGTCCATCAGACCATTCCTAACACCATCCCTAACACCATCCGTAGCACCATCCCTAGCACCATCCCCAACACCATCCCTAGCACCATCCCTAACACCATCCGTAGCACCATCCGTAGCACCATCCCTAGCACCATCCCTAGCACCATCCCTAACACCATCCCTAACACCATCCCAGGCACCATCCCTAGCACCATCCCTAACACCATCCCTAGCACCATCCCTAGCACCATCCCTAACACTATCCCTAGCACCATCCCTAGCACCATCCTAACACCATCCCTAGCACCATCCCTAGCACCATCCCTAACACCATCCCTAGCACCATCCTAACACCATCCCTAACACCATCCCTAGCACCATCCCTAACACCATCCCTAGCACCATCCCTAGCATTGTCCATCAGACCATTCCTAACACCATCCCTAACACCATCCGTAGCACCATCCCTAGCACCATCCCCAACACCATCCCTAGCACCATCCTAACAGCATCCCTAGCATCATCCCTAGCACCATCCTTAACACCATCCCTAGCACCATCCCCAACACCATCCCTAGCACCATCCCTAGCACCATCCCTAGCACCATCCGTAGCACCATCCTTAGCACCATCCCTAACACCATCCCTAGCACCATCCCTATCACCGTCCCTAGCACCATCCCTAGCACCATCCCTAGCACTATCCATCGTATCATCCCTAACACCATCCCTAGCACTATCCATCGTATCATCCCTAGCACCATCCCTAGCACCATCCCTAGCACCATCCCTAACACCATCCCTAACACCATCCCTAGCACCATTCCTAGCACCATCCCAAGCACTGTCCATCGTACCATCCCTAGCACCATCCCTAGCACCATCCCAAGCACTGTCCATCGTACCATCCCTAGCACCATCCTTAGCACCATCCCTATCACCATCCCTAACACCATCGCATGCACCATCCCTAACACTATCCCTAGCACTGTCCATGGTACTGCTCCTAACACCATCCCAGGCACCATCCCTAGCAATTTCCCTAACACTATACCTAGCACCATCCCTAGCACCTTCCATATCACTATACCTAAAACCATCCTTAATACCATCCACAGCACCATCACTTGCACCATCCTTAGCACCATTCCTAACACCATCGCTTGCACCATCACTAACACTGTCCCAAACACTGTCCCTAACACTGTCCCTAACACTGTCCACAGTACTGTCCCTAACACCGTCCTAAGCCCCATCCCTAGCACCATCCCTAGCACCATCCCTAACACCATCCCTAACACCATCCCTAGCACCATCCCTAGCACCATCCCTAACACCATCCCTAACACCATCCTAGCACCATCCCTAGCACTGTCCATAGTACTGTCACTATCACCATTCTTAGAGCCATCTGTAGCACTGTCCCTAACACCATCTTTAGCGCCATCCCTAGCACTGTCCATAGTGCCATTCCTAACACTATCCCTACCACTGTCCGTAGTACCGTTCCTAGCACTATCCCTGGCTTTAACTGTGTTCTGCTGCCTTCTCCTACACACATTGTAAGATGGCTGACAGGAAGTGAGGAAATCAGTGAATTGGCTTTATTCTTCAACTCAGGAGTAGAAATTGAAAAATTTGAATTTGGGCCAATCACAGCTAATGATTTTTGGAGGTTTCATATCTCTAATCTGGGTGCTGTTGCACACATTGGGCATGAGTCATTAAGGAAAGTAAGGCAAAAAAAGGAGTAAATGTTCTCCGGGACAAACCATGTTACAATGCAAGGGGTAAAAATTAGTTTATTATTTTGTACATAAGTTAAATACTGGCTGTTTTTTCATGTAGCACACAAATACTTGATGACTTTATTTTTACACTGAAATTTAAAGTTGATGTAGGAAAAGCCCTATTCCAACTATAAATCTTTCCCCACATTTTAAATTTACCTCCCCCTCCAATACAACATGGTTTTGCCCAGTTGAACAGTTACTCCTTTTTTATGCTTTGCTCTCCTTAATGACTAAAGCTCATTGTGTCACATGACTGGCAGCTACCAATGTATAGTAAAGGGACCTGATAGGACTTATCAGGATGTATAAAAAAAGTGATTGGAACCTGCCAATTATACATATATATCTCTTCAGCAAATATTCATTGAAGTGTATTAATTTTGTCTGCTGTCAGTTATCAAAGGAGACAGTTACATTACTTTGATATTAAAATTGATATATACTAGAGATGGGCGGGCTTGGTTCCCCGAGATCCGAATTCAACCTAATTTAGGGTATCCGAGTACCGAGCTGAGTACGCTCGGTACTCTCCTGCCCATTCGGTTTCGAAATCGAGGCAAAACATCATCATGACGTATTCGTTTTTCTGAGCTCGGATCTTGCGAGATTTAAAAAGCATAAATACCTCCTCAGCAATCCATCGCCAGAGGGAGAGAGCAGGGTTAGGTCACACTGGCTATATCAGCGCAGGGACAGTGATTGATTGTATTAAACAGCATTGAAAGCTTAATACCAGATTGTTACAGCAGTAAGAGGAGAAGAGAGGAGGGTTTTTTGTTCAGTTTCTGGCACTCCAAATGCTATTGGGGTGTCCCCCATTATTTTGCAGAAATTTATCTGGCTGTGAAAAAATAACTATATTGCAGCACTTTAATAATAAATATATTTATATATTTAGCAGTTCGATTTGCTTTTGGGGTGTCCCCCATTATTTTGCAGAAATTTATCTGGCTGTGAAAAAAGTACTATATTGCAGCAGTGTCAAAAACAATTTGTAGCACTACAAGTGCTTTGGGCTCAGAATGGATTCAAAGCAGTCCACATATGAGCAAAATGAGCAACCAGGTTCTGTCACCAGTCCTGATGGTAGTGTTCCCAGTACGTCATCTGGGAAAGGCGATGTCAAACTACACCGTCTTTTGAAATCATCCAAAAAAACACACACCCCAAAAATTTTTACGGTGTTGAAGCGAAAACAAAGTCTAACTGAGGAAAAGTTAACTGCCAATAATTAAAAAAATTGCCAACATCCCATTCTACACACGCAGTGGCAAAGAGAGAATGAGGCCTTCGCCTTTCTCTATTAGTGGCAGATCCAAAAATCTTACCGAGCGTACAAGTGGTGCACAACTACTGTTACACATCAATGCCGAGCTGCAAGATAACAGTAAGGCATTGGAAGATAATGTTTGCTCTGAATCAGAAATGACACCAATCCCTGTGGAGAGTCCATCCAACAGTGGTATGTCTAATCATGAGCATTCTGTTAGTGTACCCATAAAGAAGGGCCCTTTCAGTAGTTCTGCTGATGTGTGCCTGAACAGCCTGAGTGTAGCCGGTGATACACCAATTGAGGATGCCACTTTGGAATTAGAGGAGGATGAGGGGGAGATTTGTGTAGGCGACGAGGGCGCTAATGAGGATGTTGATGAGGATGAGGTTGTTTGTGTAAGTCCTGCACCAGTGGCAGCAGTTCTGGCACGTGACAAGAATAGTATCACCGGCTTCACTAACAGGCATACAGCTGACAATTTGTTACGCAAACTAAGAGATGTGATTGATACATGGCTTATACCACTTGGACTCTCCCCAGGATATGTAATTTCTGATAACGCCAACAATATAGAGCGAGCATTACAGCTGGGTGATTTCCAGCACATTCCCTGTTTTGCTCACACCATCAACTTGGTGGTGCAGAGCTTCCTACGAAATAACCATGAGGTGCAGGAGATACTTTCGGTGGCCCGTAAAATTTCAGGCCATTTCAGGCATTCAGCCACAGCATGTAGGAGATTACAGCAGCTCCAAGAGCAGTTTAACTTGCCCTGCCACCAACTTAAGCAAGAGGAATTCCACCCTGTACATGCTTCAGAGGATGGAGGAACAGCGCAAAGCCATCCAAGCATATTGCACAAGCCATGACATTGGGAAAGGAGGGGGGATGTATTTCACTCTTGCACAGTGGGGAATCCTTTCAGTGCTGTGCAAGGTGCTGAAACCATTTGAAGTTGTGACGTGTGAGGTGAGTGCAGACTCTGCTAGTTTGAGCCAAGTCATTCCTTTAATTAGACTATTGGAAAAGCAGCTTGAGAAACTGAAGGAGGAGCTGAATGCAAGCAATTCAGCAAAGTATGTTGGCCTTGTCGATCAAGTACTTCATTCGCTTCACAATGATCCTCGAGTTATTAAGATCTTGAACTCGGATCAGTACGTTTTGGCCACTGTGCTTGATCCAAGGTTTAAGACCTACATTGAGTCTTTACTTGTAAATGAGCGAGATGTGAACTGTTGCAAGGAGCTATTTTTCAGCAAGTTGGCCGCTGAACTGGGCCTCGGCTTGACGACGTGTCCTCCTTCACTTTCTCAAGCTGCTGCTGCTCCTAAAAAATTAAATTTCCAAAAAAGAAGCAGGGAAGACGCAGGGGGCAGACCAGAACAATTTAACATCTAGGCTGGTTTGAAGGATTTTTCTAAAAAATGTGTCACCTTGCCCATAACTCCATCCAATACGAGTATAAACATGCAAAGGATGGTGGAGGATTATTTTCAAGAGGTAATTGATATGGAAATGTCAGACAGTCCCTTTCCTTACTGGGAGGAAAAGCAGGCCATTTGGAAACCCATGTACAAACTTGCTTTGCAATACCTAAGCTGCCCACCCTCCAGTGTGTACTCTGAAAGAGTATTCAGTACAGTCGGGAACTTAGTCAGTGATCGCTGTAGAAGGTTACTTCCAAAAAATGTGGAGAAAATGATGTTTATAAAAATGAACTACATCTTCCACGAGGAAGGCCTTCACCATCCAAGACATCCAAGCACTGACTGTTCTCTAATGGCGGATTCAAGCGGCGATGAATTGATAGTCTGTGATGATGACGTACACACTGATGAGGGTGAGGATGAAGATCCAGATGATGATGATAACATCTTTTTAAAACTTTCTATTTAAGTCTAGGGTTCAATCTACCCCCAAAGAGGAAAGGGACTTGGGGCATTTCCATATCACGTACCATCTTGAAAGGTTGCTGTTTTGGCAATTTATCATTATGGGTAGGGTGTCATACACACACTGACCCCAAACTGCCTTTGTCCATTTCAAATAATATTGTACAGTCTATAACAGCTGATTTTTTTTGTGTTTTCTACAACTGGAGGGGGGCCTAGAAAGACAGAAACCAAACTGCCTTTGTGCATTTCTTTACATATTTAAGTATAAATGTAGGGTGTAATATACACCCAAAGACGATGGCTGCATTGCCAATATGCATAGATGGAGAGGAAGACAATCTGGTTTGTGTGTAGAATTAATGGCGGCCTACCAGGAATTAAACTGTTTTTTTGATAATTTATTAGCTTTACAATTACATTACTTATCCAAGAAACAGGTGGAGCACTAAATTTGGTTATTTTAGGACCAAAAACATTGATTTTCCAACAAAATAGCAAAATAAAACCAAACAAAACCAAAACCAAAACCAAAACACGCAATGGTGGTTTTGCAAAACCAAAACCAAAACCAAAACACAACGGTAATCCAGATCCAAAACCGAATACAAAACCAAAACACGGGGGTCAGTGACCATCTCTAATATATACAGTACTATGGTATGTAAGAAAAAATCCAACACCAAATATATGGAATTAAAATGGGAATGATGTCAATTATTTTAATATTCATGTCTTTTTTTCAAGATTTTGAAAACTACAAATGTGGCAATAAGCCCTGGGTCTAAGAGGTAATATGGTAAAGAGTATTGGCAGACCAGCAACATTCACTAAACCCCGCAGTAAAGATGATTATTTCTGTTCTGAATAGAACTGATAGAGAGAAGAAGCATTTCTGAGAATATCTTCTAATGTACAAAGGTGAAGGAGGACATCGGATGATCTTTACAAACCAGCTGCGCTACAACTGTAATATTAGAAGTTTCTTATAAAAGATCACCTGAAATAATAAGCTAAGCTAGCTACTTTCCTATGCTGTCAGAAAGCTTCGTCTCTTGTAATGGCGGAAGGTGAAATCATTTTTGAAATAATGAATCATTATTCTTTTTTTCTGCTTGCACAGAAATCCCATGATTATTTGGCTGTAGCAGACAGTGACCTTCTGAGAGCAGCCCATCCAACTTTGAACATAACTAATGAGAGGTCCACATCCTGCTGTGCTAGGACGATACCAGGAACATTACAAGGCTGCTCAGCAATCTCCAGGAACAATATACACAGGATCTAAAAGGAATAAGATCCTCCTAGCTGTGTATTTCTCAACGCTCTTTGGAGATGATATGATTTATAAAGCACTTTATTTATGGCAGAAATCATTTTGCATGTTCATTAATTGTGAGTCTTGTAGCAAAGAGAAATGTGTTGTATGTTACACTTTTAATACAGATGTTCACTTTTCAGATGATTCCAATAATAAATAAGGAATTGTGGCACATTTAGCAGCTACTGGTTTTACATCTATATTTGTTTTTTTCATTTTCCACTACTGGTTAATATAATTTTTAGCCATTTTATTCCATGTCTAAGTGTTAAATGGAGACACAGAATGATAACTGCAGTTACAGAGCAAATAGACCATTATTATCTGCTAAAATATGGGATGTCTTTGTTTTCATTCATTTTGTGTATAAAATTATTACAACATGGTGCGGCAATGGAACTATAGGAATATGTAGTAAAATCAATCATTGGGCGCAACTGCGTGTTACATTATAAACATTTCAATAAAAACTGCAATGCTTCATTCTATGTCATGCCTACATTGTCACGTGCTCCTCCGGGAAATCCGGGGGAGGTGGGTGTGTTGGTGGTGGGACCTGACGGGTCACATCATTTGGCCCTGCTCCTAAACCATCAATCACTGTGCCCCGCTAATTACAGCTGGGGGTGGGGCCCAATTCGTGTCCTAAGCCCCACCCCATCTCTATTAAAAACCGTGAGGTTGCCTCGCTCTCCCGGGAGTCTGGAAGGACTCCCAGAAATTCGGGAGTCTCCCAAGCATTCCGGGAGAGTTGGCAACTATGTTCTATGTTATGTTCATTCTTGTATGTTTTATTTTTATATGCAATTCTATGTGCTTGCATTTATTATTTATAATGACATGTGAATAAAATAAAAAACTATACATCAACACCTAATATTCCCTTTGGCCTGAGTATAATCAGACAGACAGCATAACCACTACTACTTAGGTTATACCACTCTATTCTCTAGATGTGAAGATCCAGAGAATGGTTTTTATTTTAGTAGCAATTCAAGCACTAAAACTGTAATAAAGAAATAATTGAATGCAATCACAATATGAACAGATATAATACAATGCAGAAATGAAAACAAGGCATATCTGCATAACTTGACTCAGAATCTTACCATCTATGCTGTGCTGAACCAACACAAATACTGCATCTCTGACTAACGTGAAATCTAAAATATCATTATCCAAAACGCTTTAGCGCTAACTACAGACGCCTGAGTGTTCAGTTTAAGCTGATACTAGACTGGCCACCAGATGGCGTTTACAGAGAACTAATGACAAGTGAGGCCTCATGGGACGAACACACTTAAAGGGGGACAGGGTTTGTAATAAGCTGAACACTAACCTGAAGGGGTTAACATTGGGGTTGGGCCCGACCAATGTGAGTTTCTGGGGGAGGGACCTTGTTTGATATAGTAGGCTGCACTTCCTGTCTGCCTCATTCCTACAGCACAAGATCAGAGAGAGAGCCTGCAGCAGCATTAAATCGGATAAGTAGTTCCATTTAACTGTTACTCTTCTCCTCTTTTACTTGTCTTTCACTGGTTTCTTTCCATCCTCTCACCCTCTCCTCCCTTCGCCCGTGTATTTTCCTTTCACCTTTTTCATTTTTGTCTGTTTTCCTCTCTTCCCAGCCTTTCCCCCCATTTTTCTCCCCCTTTTTCATCCCCCCTCCGCTTGCCTCCCATTACCTTCCCCCCTCCATCTCTCTCCTGTTCCCCGCCATGCCTCGCCCCAAGCGCACTGTCTCCCGCCTGGCGCGCCTCAGGTCCCCCTCCCCGCTTGTCCCGCCTGCCATTTTGACTCACTGCTAGCCTCCCCTGGTAGTTCCTTTCCCCGTGGCCAGCCTGTGTCCCCGCTGCCTTCCTCCCTTTCCAGCCTTACCAGCACATCGGCGGGGCATATCCCCGCTACTCCAGTTGGGCGGAGGGGGCGGCCAGCGAAGCCTCGCAGGGCGGCCGGGTTGCGCATGTGCAGACCCAGGGCGCCATCGCGCCCATTCATTTCAGCTGCCTCTGGTGCAGTGGGAGGGGGGAGGGTGGATGGGGGGATACTAGGTCTGCCCTGGTATCTGTTGGCCCCAGCCAGGCACAGGGGCCTGTTTATTGTATTCAGGAGGGCAGCGCAGGGGGGTCTGTAGGTGCCTTGGCCACCAGCCCATTAACAGGGACACAAAGGCATATGCCCTTCACCCAGTGCCCCGTTACCCCCCCATTCCATCGCACGGGTGGGGAGCACGGGTCGACAACCCCCCAGCCCCGCATCAGTTATACTTTCCCCCACAGTGGGAGGGGCTCGGCATGGGAGTCCCAATATGGCGCTGATCATTGGTTTACCAGGGGCGGGGATAGTCTTCCCACGGTACATGGGTATATGGCGCCCCGGACTCCGAGGGAGCGATTTTCCTCTGGGAGGGTCTCCTTAGACAGCGGTGTCGCTGTCAATTTTGAGAGAAGGGAATCGCCTGTGAGGCCTCCCAGGGCCGGTGCTAGAGTTCACGGCGCCCTAGGCAAAATTTTGCCGCCGCCGCCCCCCACACCCCCCGCGCCCCCCGCGCCCCCGCAACACACTAGATAAAAGAATAATTAAATGTTACTTACCTTTTCTTCCTCTAGCTGCTCCTCGCGATGCATGCTGAGAGGGGAGGGGATGGGAGAACTTTATTCACACTATACCTCAGAGGCACCGCCGGACAGACTATCACATGATGACTGACGTCAGTCAGTGATCATGTGTGAGATGCACCCCGCCACCGCTGCTGTGCATCTCTCTCGAGCCGCTGAACCGCTGACTAGATTAGAAAATCTAGTCAGCGGCGCCCTGCAGGTCCCGGCGCCCTAGGCAACTGCCTAAGGTTGCCTAATGGGAGCTCCGGGCCTGAGGCTTCCCCTACCCCGTTACCACTTATCACCTCCGGCGAGGGGGTCATGGCGGGACCCACGGGTTTTCAGGGTAGAAAGTACAGGCAGGGGGCCGGGTTTTGGCGTTCGTAGCCTCGAAGGGGACGGCCTAATTTTTGATTACCATCATTCTATCACAGGACAGTGTGCGACTCGGTCCCCGTCCTATCTCGCCCCTGTCCGTCTTAGGGGTTACGGGTGGGGTTCTCCGCGACACTCGAGCCCCGTCGCTTCCAGGCGTGACGAGGGTGGGTGGTTTCCTAGTCCGGCCCATCATTCCGCGCCAGCTCCAGGCCATGGCGGCGACAAGCTTGGCGCAACACGGCGGCGCTTAGATTATTTACCCAGACCTCAGCTTACTGCTCCTATGTCTATTTCAGAGCCGGCGAATAGTGGATCAAGGATCGACATGGGTGGCCGTTCCAGGTCCGAGTCTCGGGATCGGAGGACGTCCGGAGGCAGCGATGAGTCGACACCAGGGACGTCAGGGGGCCAGGCCGTGCCAGCAAGGGAGGTGGAGTCGGCTGCCGGAGTCGGGAATCCCACTACCGGGGGTGAGTCCATTTCCGTTAATGCACCTAAAATACAGCTGTTGGGGTCCCCCGTCCTTTTCACTAGCAGCGGGTCATCTGACTCGGAGGATAGGCCTAGGAAATTGATCAGATTACTAGAGTCCCGGTTGTTAGGAAAACGCGGTAAGCAGCAGCCCAGGCAGGAGACACTGAACAGCTAGTAGCCCGCAGCGACTTGGGGCAGGTTGAAATGTTAGGAATAATGCACGGTATCAGGCCTAGTGTAAGGGACCGGATTAAGCGAGGGAAGTACGTGGACATGTACGCATTGACAGGCGAGGATAAGAAGTCATTGGCGGCGGCGTGTGAGAAGTCAGGCATGGGGGAGGAGAAGTACAGATCCTTTCCGAGATGGGCGAATGCCTTCAGCATTTTCGCGACTATTTACCTGGAAACTAGGCCCAGCGAACAGGTGGAGGTATGGCGTTACATGCACCTGATTAGCGGGATGTATGTGAAAGACGATCCGATCATTTGGAGGGCTTATGATGAGCTTTTCAGAAAGCGTATGAGCGGGCGCGAGAGTTTGCCCTTAGGGTCGAAGGATATAGACACCTGGCTTGAACTGATGAGGCCGAGCAACCAGGTGGCAGAGGGCGGCTCAGGTAGGCGGTTTCAAGGGCCGGGGAGGGCGCAAACGGCCCTCCCCACAAAAGGAAGGTGCTACGATTTCAATGCAGGCTCCTGTCAGCGAGGATCATCATGCAGATTTAAACACCTATGCACATCATGCGGCGGACAGCATCTAGCCTCGGAGTGTGCAAGGGCCCAGAGAAGTGGGGGTAGAGGGAGAAGCGAAAATCCAGCTGTGCCGAGTCAAGGGTCCATCGCCAATTAACTTGGCGGAGCTGGACAAATGGCTGGCTTGTTTTGAGGATAGAGACACCGCCTCCCTCCTTCATGAAGGCTTTCATCTAGGATTCAGACTCCCAGTTCAGGGCGACGTATCAACGGCTACCCCAGTTAATTTGAAGTCAGCCCTCGCTCTCCCAGGGGTGCTAGACGAGAAAATAGGGAAGGAGGTCGCTTTGGGTCGTATGATTGGCCCATTCCGGCTTCCTCCCATTCCCAACCTGATTTTGTCCCCGGTAGGGGTTGTTCCTAAGAAGGCAGCGGGGAAGTTCAGGCTAATACAGCATTTGTCATACCCCGCGGTCCAATCCGTCAGCGATGCGATAGACGCCACTCTTACCTCAGTTAGTTATCAGTCATTTGAGTCGGCGCTAGAACTGGTGCAGGAGTGTAGTAGGGGTTCCCTGTTAGCCAAAATTGATATAGAGTCGGCTTTTAGGTTATTGCCTCTTCACCCGGAGTCGTTTCAATACATGGGTTTTCGGCATCGTGGTGGATACTATATCGATCGCTGTCTTCCCATGGGTTGTTCGATATCCTGTGCGCTGTTTGAGAAGTTTAGCAGCTTCTTGCATTGGTGCATCCAGGCGGGAACGGGGTGTCGGTGGATCGCACATTATCTCGATGACTTTTTTGTTTTCGGACCAGCTGATTCCACAGGTTGTCGAAATATGCTGTTTTCCACGGAGGTTTTGTTCAGGGTGCTAGGCGTTCCCATTGCCGCAGACAAGACTGAGGGCCCGGCCACGTGTCTCTCATTCCTAGGAATTGAGATTGACACAGTGGCGGGTATGTGTAGGCTTCCAGCTGAGAAGGTGTTAAAAATGTACGAGTCCATTGTGGAGGTGTTAGGCTCCGGCTCTAGTTCACTAAGGCAAGTTCAGTCACTGTTAGGGAGATTCAATTTTGCCTGCCGTGTGATTCCCATGGGCAGGGTCTTCTGCAGAAAACTTCAGAGGGCTACCGCGGGTAGAAGCCGGCCGCATGCGGCCGTGCGGCTATCCAAGGTGGTCAGGGAGGATTTGTAGATATGGCTCATCTTCCTCAGGGAGTTCAACAGCTGTCGAATTTGGCCGACGCCACCGGTAACGAACCTTAATATCAACCTTTTCACGGATGCTTCCGGAGCATGCGGCTTTGGGGCCTACCTGGACGGGCACTGGTGTGCGGACAGCTGGCCAGAGGAGTGGCATAGGCTGGGGATTACCAAGAACATGTTGGTCTTGGAGTTGTTCCCAATTGTGGTAGCAATCTAACTGTGGGCGCCTGCATTGCGGGGGAAACACATAGTATTTTGGTGCGACAATTTGGGGGTGGTTCAGTCGATCAATAAACAAAGTGCCTCGGCGCATCATGCCATATCTCTGTTGCGTCACCTAGTTTTGCGCTGCCTACAACATGATATTTCATTTAGGGCTAGACACGTCCCGGGGGTGCAGAATGGGTTAGCTGATGCGTTGTCACGCTTTCAATGGAGCAGGTTCCGCAGTCTGGCTCCCCAGGCGGACAGTGTTGGTATCCCTTGTCCCTCTTGTGTTTGGCAGATCATCAAGCCGGCATAAGAGGGCTAGTTCAACAAGCGGTAGCTCCCTCCACCCTGAGGACATATCAGTCAGCATGGAAACGGTGGTTACTGTACAGCAAGCAAAAAGACCAGTCTGAGGCAGGTCAGCGGGATGCTATATTGGCCTTCATGTGGGAAAGGTACTCCAATGGGGAATCTAGAGCCTCTATGGCATCTACCCTGGCGGGGATATCGTTCATGGCAAGACTGCAAGGTTACCCAGATGTTACCAAGGGTTTTATGATCAGCAAGGCCCTTAAGGGGTGGGCCAGGGCACAACCCTCGCACGTTGATGCGCGTTTACCAATCACCACCAACCTCCTGGATAAATTGATAAGGAAGCTGGACCTAGTCGTAACTGACGAATATGAGAGTATCTTGTTTGGCACTGCGTTCCCCATGGCATTTTTCGGAGCTTTTCGCGTTTCTGAACTGGTAGCCAGGTCCAGGGAGCATCAAGAGTCTGGTTTGAGGGCAGAACATGTTAGCCTGTGCGAGGGGGTTGTGGCCTGTAAAATAATTGGACTGATCAGAGTGGGTTTTTCCGGGTGTTGTTTACCTTTGCCTGGGTGGCCTGCTCCCCGTATGTGTCTCTCTTCCCTTATCCTCCCCCGTAGACCTGTTATTTCCACCATTCTATCCTTCTTGTGCTTTATGCTAAGCCTGGACTGTCTTCCAAATATGGTGGTATGTTTTTTAACACCGGTTTTCTGCTTCCAGGTGAGAGTGCTCCAACTAAAATGGTGTGGATTATCGGGCATTCCTTTGTTTTCTGGGCCGCTGGCCATCCCAGGTCTAATTTTATCCCGAATCACGAGGACGTCATAATAAGATGGTTGGGCAGGAGAGGCTTAGATTGGTCCGATCTAGTTCCATGGTTGGTGAGGCTTATTCAACATCAGGGCCCACCAAATGTCCTAATAGTGCACGCGGGTTGAAATGACTTGGGAAAAGGAAAGTCATTAGATCTTATTAGTGAGATTTGGGAAGACCTAAGGCGAATTCACGAGGCTTGGCCTGATATCCTCATTGGTTGGTCAGCATTAATCCCCCGGCTGGCATGGAGAACAAAGATCCCCTTAAAAAAGATGACGATTATGGTCAGGAAGTTTAATAGCGCCATTCGGAAGGTAGTACGGTCTCTAGGAGGAATAATTATAGATCATCTGGGATTGGGGGTAGAGTCACCTCAATTTTTTAGACGGGACGGTGTTCATCTAACGGAAGAGGGTATGGGTTTCTTTGTAGATAGGATTTGCGGGGGAGTTTCGGTGTGTTTCGTTTAGTTGGTGGCGGGCTGCGGCGTCTGTGGGGCGCATCGGGGTAGGAAGGCACTGCGTTCAGCGGCTGATTTGTGGGCGCACAGGTAGTTGGTCGTAGGTCACTGTCCCCTAGTTGGCACCAGTAACTCCTTTTTTGGTCCTTTGGTGAGGAGGGTCCCTGTCCGGCTCGGTGAGGGAGGGCAGCGTGAGTTTAAAGGGGCAGTCACTCTGACGCCAACTCAGCGCTAGTGATGACGGGATTTGTTCCCCTGTGGTTGTGAACGTACGGCGGTTTGCGCCAGTTCACTTGTGTGATAGTGTTACCAGCTTGAGAGCTTTTCCGCAGTGCCCTTTCTCCGCCACCATAGGTTTAGTTAAAATTAAAACTCATAATAATAAAAGATCTCGCAATTTTTTATAAACTTATCCAAGTCTCCGTGTGTTTATTTGCATGCAAATGTTTAGTATTTTTTAAAGGTAACAGTGAGCCCTTTATGACAAGTGAGGCCTCATGGGACAAACACACTTAAAGGGTGACAGGGTTTGTAATAAGCTGAACACTAACCTGAAGGGGTTAACTTCAAAAGGACAAAATTTTCATTTAAATACATTACGAGAGTGAACTGAGAGTGAAAGTACGTCAGGATTGTTTCTAGTAAATGTCTTACGGTGTCATTGGAAGGCGTGTATAAATGGTGTGTGTAAATGGTGTGTGTAAATGGTGTAAATGGTGTAAAGTGTGTAAGGTTGGTAGGTAGTGGAAAGGATTGTAATAACAATGGATAGAAGTACATAGTAAAATCATTGAACTGATTGAAAATATGTAGGAGAAATAATGTGTAAAAAGGACTGTATATAAATATATATCAGAAATTGATATAACATGAATAAATATGTGTAATAAGATGACAAAATAGATTTGAAAAAGATAAAATATAATAAATATGAAGTATGACATGACAAGAAAATAAGATACATTATGTCACCAATGACAAAAATAATAATAAAATTCCAGTTAAATAAATGCAATATAGGGTAATAAAACCTTGTGGTGCTAACGATGAATCCAGAAAATATTAAAATAAATTATATTTTCCTCTATCACTTGTAGTCTCTTGCTTTAATCACGATAACGTCCTCCTCTCTTGCCTACCCCTCTTCATTCTACCCTCAAGGCTGCTGCTGCCTCAGTTTTCTCCTCCGCTGCTCTATCTCTGCCAGTCGCTACATTGGCTCCCCGTGGCCTACAGAATTACATTTAAGCTTCTCAGCCCCAAGCTCTCAGCCAATCCTCCCCCCCCCTACATCTCAACCTCATCTCTACCCACACACCATGCTGCCCCCCTCCGCTGTGACAATGACCACCATCTTCACTGATCACTTCTTCCCACTCCCCAGCAGTGGAACAATCCCCCACGCCGTATCAGGTTAGCATCTACTCTACAAGGCATCAAGCAGACTTTCAATACTCATTTCTTTATTCACGCCTATCAGCCTTCCTCCTAAGACCTCTGCTCTGCTATTACCACCTCTATTACTCTTTACACCCTATTTGTGTCTCCCTCTTTCCTGTAGGATGTAAGCTCTCAGGACCAGGGCCCTCTTTCCTCCTGTTCTCTGCTAATATTCCATCACCCTCTGTACCTCTAGGCTGCTTCCCCAGCCCTGTTATTCTGAGCGCAGGATACATCACATTGAACATCAGCATCACTGTCACTCACTGTCCTGTAAATGCATGTTATCTCTTTACAGCATGTTATTCCTGTACCGCATGTTATTCTTTTAACGCATGTTATCTCTGTACCGCATGTTATTCCTGTACAGCATGTTATCTCTGTACCGCATGTTATCTCTTTACCGCATGTTATTCCTGTACCGCATGTTATGCCTTTACTGCATGTTCTTCCTGTACCGCATGTTATCTCTTTACCGCATGTTATTCCTGTACCGCATGTTATCTCTGTACCGCATGTTATTCCTTTACCGCATGTTATTCCTGTACCGCATGTTATCTCTTTACTGCATGTTATTCCTGTACCGCATGTTATTCCTTTACCGCATGTTCTTCCTGTACCGCATGTTATCTCTCTACCGCATGTTATTCCTGTACCGCATGTTATTCCTTTACAGCATGTTATTCCTTTACCGCATGTTATCTCTGTACCGCATGTTATCTCTGTACCGCATGTTATCTCTGTACCGCATGTTATTCCTTTACCGCATGTTCTTCCTGTACCGCATGTTATCTCTTTACTGCATGTTATCTCTGTACCGCATGTTATTCCTTTACCGCATGTTCTTCCTGTACCGCATGCTATCTCTTTACCGCATGTTATTCCTGTACCGCATGTTATTCCTGTACCGCATGTTATTCCTGTACCGCATGTTATTCCTTTACCGCATGTTATCTCTGTACCGCATGTTATTCCTTTACCGCTTATTATCTCTTTACCGCATGTTATCTCTGTACCGCATGTTATTCCTTTACCGCATGTTCTTCCTGTACCGCATGCTATCTCTTTACCGCATGTTATTCCTGTACCGCATGTTATCCTTTACCGCATGTTATTCCTGTACCGCATGTTATTCCTGTACCGCATGTTATTCCTGTACCGCATGTTATTCCTGTACCGAATGTTTTCTTAGTGGAAACAGAACTGCAGACGTGTTTGCATCTGGGAGATCATTGTGCGGCACAAGAATCTGGTTTTAGCTATTTTCCCTCCTGAGCTTCATAAACAAGGATAAGAAGTGACAAAGGAGAATTCCCAAATACAGGTCATTGGTGATCTCCCCGTGATAAGCAGCAATGAACAGCGATCCATTGTGAAATGGGAGAGTGTGTCCATCAGGTCATGACACATTCAGTGATATCAGTGCCTCGTGGTGACCCCACATAGAGCGGGTGAGGACGGGGTGTGGGGGAGGAGGAGGCCGTGTGTATGTGGTGGACCTGCCATACCATAAACCACAGTGTTGTTGTCAATCAGCCAGAAAGATAATTATTATATAGATATATTATATATTTAGTACAATGTACCTTTAGTGTTACTATCTATAATAAAAGGAAATATACTACTGTATTTTGTTACTTTGAATCTATTTCTGGCAAATACTGTGAAAATCTTTGAGAGGAAGCTGCTAATAGGGATGTTCTACATTATGCTGTTTAATCTGATTAGTGATTAGAACTGGTGGTTAAATCCCCATGGGAGCCGTTTCCTAAAGATTCTTTACAACAGCTCAGTAAAACAGAATCTCTGGCTCAAGGCCCATGTGTTGATTGGATATTAACTGAGAATCTAATTAATCTCTAAATGAATTATGGACCCATTGATATACTGGTATATAATCAATTTAACTAAATTCCTTTTGGAGATAAGATAACCAAACAATTGAAAAGTGAGTGTATTGATTTAGTTTAATCGCAAAGAGGGGATAATTTTACATATATCCTTTCAAAGCATTTTCTCAAAATTAATGCTGTTATAAGTTGGTAGATTTCTCCTTTTAATTTACATATTTATTAAAAATCTTATTGAAAACAGCGGGTAGTATCTAATTGTAATAATAAAAAGACGATGCTACAGTTGCTGTTTTCCTATGAAATAAAATGAGCTCCGAGTTACTTTCGTTCTTCATCATTATTTTCTCATAGATCACTAACAGAAGTATTGGTTATTACCTATATACAGGGAAGGAAAGTTTGTGAAGCCCTTGTAGTTTTTGTATCCCTGCATTGATTTGTACTTAATGAGATCTGAACTTCAATAGAAAATGAATAACAAGTTAATAAAATAAGATTAAGTTAATAATACTATTTCTCATGTCACACACATTGATGCAACATTCCCTTTCTTTGTTGGAAGAGGCCTGGGAACCTTATATAATGTACCTGCAATGGTTTCTGTGTCTGATGAAGAATCCTGAACACGGTTGTTTCATTCCTCTTTACTAGTGACAAGAAAATTAATAATTTCTTCCATTGTAGTCCAAATGGATCACTAATAGAGAAGACCTGCAAAGAAACAGCAACGCTATCAGAGAAAGCATTCATTAAATACACTGGGCCTCATTCAATCAGGAAAGTAAAGCAAAAAAAAGGAGTAACTTTGCACCATGTTACATTATATAGGGAGGTAAATTTAAAATGCAATGTCAGATTTATAGTTGGGGTAGAGCATGTCCTAGATCAGCTTTATATTTCAGTGTAAAAATAAAGTTATTAATTATCTGTGTGCTAGATGAAAAAACAGCCAGTATTTAACTTATGTGCAAAATAATAAACTAATATGCACCCCTTGTATTGTAACATGGATTTGTCCAGGAGAAAACTTACTCATTTTTTTGCCTTACTTTCCTTAAAGAATCAGGACCAATATCTTTATTTTTAGTTCTTATACCAGCAACCATTTTAGGCCAACTTAATTCAGAAATATCGATCATTTTAAAGGGAACACAAATGTTATGTAGAAATAGAAGGATCACAATACTCAAATATTAACTTACAAGTCTGGATCTTTAACCCATATATATATATATATATATATATATATATATATATATATATATATATAGTGGTGGAAGTGGGGGGTATATGGGGTATGTCATACCGCCACTTCTCCTACTGCTTTCATTGCAACACTATCACATTCCAGTCACTTACATTATATATATATATATATATATATATATATATATATATATATATATATATATATATATACAGTGGTGGAGGTGGGGGATGTACAGGGGCCACTTCTAATTATCTACTTTGACCACTGACTATAACGCATCTATTCAACTTATCCATTGCTCAAGGGACCCCCCACACTGTGGACGACCCCATGTTATTTCATCCTTTATATCTGAAGACCCTATCTCCTTTCTCCCAGTACTATAAACATTCTGGTAAAGTTAGAGCCCAGTGATAGATGACTGCAGCATGAGACATTTGCCTGTGCTGGTGTTTTAGACCTAAGTAAGGCTGATCACACTGTTGCCCGCAGCCTCCTCCTTGTGTCGGTTCCAGAACAACCTCTATAACAGACACCAACAGGTCAAGACTGACTGGGAACTTTCTACCTCAAATTCATCCTGAGGCCGCTCTTATTTGCTATTTATATAAACAATATAGAGGCATCAATAAGTTAAAACTTCATCTGTTTATAGATGATTTAGGGCCTGATTCAGTAAGGAGAGTACTGATTTTTTTTTACTTAAGTTTTCTCTTGGACAAAACCATGTTACACTACAAGGGGTGCATATGAGTTTTTTATTTTGCACATAAGTTAAATACTGGCTTTTTTCCCCTAAATCAACTTTAAATTTCAGTGTACAAATAAGCTATCAAGTATTTGTTAGCTACATGTAAAAACAGCCAATATTTTCCTTATCTGCAAAATAATAAACTAATTTGCACCCTTTGCACTGCAACATGGTTTTGTCCAGAAAACTTAAGTAAGAAAACTTAAGCTGGGTACACACTACAGAATTTTCCACCAACTTTTTATGCCGATCGATTTTACATGCGATCAATGGTCCGATCGCTCGCTCCATGGACTGCATACACACTAGCCTTGTTTTAGGCAATAAAGGGAAGAGCGGACGTCCCTTTAGCGACTTTTTACAGCCATGTTGTCGTGAGCAATGACTGTAATTTCGTACTCACTGTCGTGGACCGGTCGGAAAGTTATACACACTTATACACACTTATACACACTACACAACGGAAACGAGATTGGAATGAAAATATTTAACGGTACGACCAAGCCCGCCCCTGAATGTAGGTTCCACTAATTTCCTTGTTGGATTATAATGTTTTTACTTTACAGTAATGCTTACCATGTATATTTTTATATAGAATATAGAGCTTAACGACTTAGATTTACAAAGCCTATTGTCAATAGGCGGCAGGCAGGTAACTCAGTCAGGTACAGATACAGGGTCAGCGGCAGGCATTTAGCGCAATCAGGTCCAGATACAGGGTCAGCGACAGGCAGGTAGTGCAGTCAGGTACAGGCACAGGGTCAGCGGTAGGCGGCAGGTAGATAGCACAGTCAGGTCCAGATATAGGGTCAGCGGCAGGCAGGTAGCACAGTCAGGTCCAGATACAGGGTCAGCGGCAGGCAGGTGGCGCAGTCAGATACAGGCACAGGGTCAGCGGCAGGTAGATAGCGCAGTCAGGCACAGATACAGGGTCAGCGGCAGGCATTTAGCGCAATCAGGTACAGGCACAGGGTCAGCAGCAGGCGGCAGGCAGGTAACTCAGTCAGGTACAGATACAGGGTCAGCGGCAGGCATTTAGCGCAATCAGGTACAGGCACAGGATCTGTAACAGTGAACAAACCAAAACACAGCAGGAGATAGGAACCAGGAGTAGAACCTATAACCTGCACTGATAGCTGTGAGATGCAGAGTTATATAACCACAACACAGGTGCACTCATTACTGGATTATGTTAACTATGCATCACTGAAATGGCATGAACACATAGTGACACCTCAGGTGGCATTATGTTACTGCACCAATGTTACAGACTCACACAGGCCAGTATTCTAAGTCCTTACAATTGCAGGTGTACCCGTACTGCTCTACTCTTGTATCTACTGTTGATCTCTCACCATCTGTGTTGTCTCGCGTTACTGACTGTCTTTCTGCCATTTCATCTTGGATGTCTTCTCCCCAACTCAAACTCAATCTTTCAAAAACTGAACTAATAATTTTCTCACCAAAAAACAGAAGCTTCCTGCCTGACATTTCTATTTCTGTTGACAACATGACTATAAATCCCACCCCACAAACTCGCTGCCTAGGTGTAATCCTTGACTCAGAACTATCCTTTGTTCCCCACATCAACTCTATATTTAAATCATGTTACATACATCTAAAAAACATTTCCATAATACGTACATATCTCACACAAGACACTGCAAAAACTTCAATTCATGCACTCATCATCTCCCGCATCGACTATTGTAATTCCCTCCTTACTGGTCTTCTCAAAATCAGACTCGAGCCCCTATATTTTGCATGCAGTGGCTAGATTGATTTTCCTTGCAAATCGTTTTTCATCTGCTGAGTCACTCTGTCAGTCTCTACATTGGTTGCCTGTTTTTCAAAGAATCCAATATAAATTCTTCTACTAACATACAAGGCCATCAAGGCCATTATGGAATTCCCTCTCTCGCACAATAAGACTTTCCTCTAGTCTTCAAACCTTCTGTGAAAACCCACCTCTTCAGACAAGCTTATAATATTCTTCTACCACCCTTTAATTTCCCTAGGTTACCCAATTACCACCCTCTACACAGCTAACACAAGACAACAACCAACATAGTTGTGTAACTGATCATACAGTCCACTAAATACTTTGTAAACTTTGCAATCTAGCTGGACAAATATGCAGTATGATGTAGCACTTACCCTTGTGTATCAAACCATTGTCCCATAGATTGTAAGCTTGCTACGGAATTTGCTGGTGCTATATAAATAAATGATGATGATAATGATGATTATGTTCTACTGTCTATTTGCATATAACTGTATGCTGTACATGTTACTTGAAGTAATGCAGATCCGCCATGTAAATGAGATTGTTTGATGGTGTTCACTTGGATAAATGATGAATTGATTGATTGATTGATTGATTGATTGATTGATTGATCAACTGATTGTTTTGTGGCTTTTTTGGAGAGCGATTACATTTTTTATTTTTTTGTGTGTTATTTTTGTTTTAATATTTTCAATGTAAGTGTTAACAAAACCCATATGTTATTATTATTTTACTATATAACAACAACAACAGCGGTTAATACTTAGGCCACAAACATGCCCAGGCTGCTCCAGTAAAAACTCATGATAAAAAAATTATAATAGCCACATTTTATTCTAAACATTATTAATATTATAGAACTTATTACAAACTAGAGACAGAAGAACCAGCACTTCCTATGTACTTCATTATATGGTAAATGTCCTGAATGACACAATAAAGTCAGGAGTGACCTGGCGTATGGTTTGTGGGGAATGTGAAGTTGTGACCTTGCTCAAGTGGCCACTAAGCAAAGATGTCTGTTACCATGACGACTAATAGAAATATGGAGGAATAATTGTGAATAATGCATTATTACAAAACATCATAAAGAGAATGCTGGTTTTATATTTCCTGCTGCACCAAGTGTAGGAGACTTCAGACTCTTACAGACTACAAAGCTTAATAATTAAATCCTGACATTAAAGATATTGAAAACCCAACATGAATGGAAATAGGTAGACATTGTTATACCATGATGACTGTGCGAGCTTTTTGTTTATTGTCATTTATTAAATTGTCATAAAGAGAATAGAAACGTGTATAAGGGGACCCCTAGTCTACACTATATGCTTTGAGCGAAACTTTTCATTGTGTCCCATCGTTCTAAGAGAAATCCATTTCTTTTTTTTATCACAGGAGGTACAATCTGTTTCCTGCTTTCTATTACACCTTGAACAAATTAAGTAAATAAAATCCTTTCACTTGGGATATGCTTGTCCCAGGTGCTTTATTATCTCCTCCTAGATGGAACTTGTGAGTGATTTGTGTGCGCTACACGGAGGCGAGATAAGGAGATTTTTCAAAAGCAATTACTGAGAGAAGCCATTTTAATCATCAGTGTTTCCATTTCTTTTTTTAAGTTTCTTTGGGCACATAAATCAAATGCAATTTCTTGCTTTATTTTTGTCACATCTTTGTTGGTAAAGTGCATTTCTTACATATTATCTGCTTTATTTAGCATATTGTACATAAGTATTGCATTGCAGCTTTATTGAAAATAGCCATAGATGCCAAACTCTGTAGTCTAGAAGCTCAGCAACAGCTCAGGACAAGATTACAAATCTACCTGACCCAGAACGGAATCTCCTAACAGACCCAGGCTGCCCTAAGAAAGTATGTAAAATGCAGAAAGAAAGTAGAATATCAGGAGTGGTATAGTACAACAGCTGTCTATATAAGTCCCCGTGCAATATGTGAATATATGAAAACTAATTAGGGTTATTTTCTATGTGAATTTTTATTTTCCTATAGCATGGTCAATTATAGACCACAAATCAGCACTAATAAGTCTATTGATCGATATATAGATATAGGACAGATTTATAGGCGACGATAGCAAATCACATTTCGCTATAATTTATCAATAAAATCTTGCAGAGCAGCGAAACGATACTCAGCGGCAATACTTGTGGTAAGAGTTAACATACCACTAGGCCAAGCTAACCTAAGGTCATATGCGCATGACATGGCTAAAATATATTTTAAAGTAATTCACAATTGAAAAAAATATTTATTTACATATTAAAGTATTTTAATTGAAATGGCGATAACAGAAGAAAGACTGAGTTGGTACTTGTGCTACCACAATTACCACAATTCTTGTTAAACAAGCACACATATGCATGTCCTAGTAAATATTATGGTGTTCACTTACGGTTGGATGCACATTTGGTTTCTTTATGTAAGACATCCCTTTTCATATTGCAGATGCACATAACATATGGGTACACATGTGCCCGTATACAGGGCCGTCGAGAGGGAAGGGGAGGGGTACTAATTACCCAGGCCCAGGCATGCCAGGGGGCCCGGCCCCGGCCCTTACTGCTGACTGTTTTTGTTTTTGTTTTTTTATTTTTCTTTCACGCCCGACATTCAGTGAGGCTCAGAGAGGACTTAGAAGACAGAAGACGGAAGAGAGAAGAGAAGAGATGAAAGAAGCCAATACAAAGGTAAGTAAAGGAAGGGAGGCAGGGGGAGGAAAACAAAGCCACTGATGAAAGAGATGGGGGGGGGGTGGCAAGATGGCACAGTGATTAAGGAGGTGGGGGGCAGGATGGCACAGTGATGAAGGAGGGGGGGCAGCATGGAATAGTGATGGAGAGGGGGCAGGCAGCATGGCACAGTGTGATGAAGGGGGGCCAGGTGAAGGGGGGAAGAGCAGCATGGAGGGCGCAGTGTGATGATGATGAAGGGATACAGTAATGTGTGTGTGATGGCACAGGGGGCTTGTGGTAATGTAGTGTGAGGTAGGTGGTGGCTTATTAATGGGTGCTATTTTGTTTATGGAGTGATGGTGGGGCAATTTAATTTTTTAGTCGGGACTATTAATTTAAGATGGGGTGGGTTTTGGGCTATTAATTGAATGTGGGGCTGAGTTTGAGGAGCATGAGGTCTATTTATTAAATGTGAATATAAATTATTTAATGGCAGTGACGATTGCAGGAAATAGGTATATTTATTATACGTAAATGCTATTAATTTATTGCTGGGGCTGTTTGGAGGGAGGGAAATAAATTTATTTATTAAATGAGAATACTATTACTTTAATGTTGGGATGTTGGAGGAAGGCCTAATTATTACTTGTGGGTGCTATTGATTTAACGCTGGGGCTGGTTGGAATTTTCTAAATGTACCCATTTTTTTCCAAATAGGGCCCCCAACATTCCAGGATCCAGACAAGCCGCAACTAAAGAAACCAACAGCCACAGGTGGTGAAAGTGACAAGAACAGGTAGGAGCGAGCAGGAGAGTCTGTGAATTGTTGTGATTCTAATGGGACAATCTCAATTATTGGTGACTGTTCTGCCCAATGTAAGCGGCAGGCCAAGACTGTGAACTCTTTATGTACACACTGCATTCTTTCTATACTACACTATGGTGCTAGATGTCCTGAAAGTTAGGAGTGCTGGGATGCTCAACTGTAAGGGGGGCCCCATGAAGTTGTTGTACCAGTGCCCTGAATTCCTCTTGGCAGTCCAACTCCTTACGCATGGAAAATGGAACTGAGGATGGAATGGACTTTCAAGTGTTTTTATTAATAACTGTTCAGACAGTTCTATCTCATGTGTATATACACTTTATTACAGTAGTATATTGTATAGACATAGGGTAATGCAACTTTATACTAACACTGTCACATGTCTGTGATATCTCAATGCTTTCTCTACCGTATCTAGTGGTGCACGCAGGGGGGTTTCTGGGTCTCCAGAAACCCCCCTCCGTTAACTAAGTGCCCACCATAGCGGCACTGTACTATACAGCAGCCGCGGCGCTGTATAGGACATCGCTGCCGAATCGGAGCTGCTGCGCTCTCTCTCGTGTTTTTGGGTTTTTTTGGAAACCCCCTCCCTGACAATTCTGCGTGCGCCCCTGGCATCCCCATGTTGTCATGGGGCAGACTTGCTACACCTGACGAAAGTCTGGCGCATATTCTACTGGAATGCATCATGAGATGGAACATATGCACCTAAAAACACTTTCCTAAGTGTGCTAAACGCACAAATGCATCCAACTATAACAGCGCTCACGTATGTAACATTGATATATTGTCACTGCATGTATGTGATATGCAAGACTGCCACCAGAAATCGATGGGGCCAGTACAAATGTAACAAGCTGGGCTCCCTCCTTCCTTCTCTTACCGCACCTTCAGTTTTAAATTATTCTCTACCCAACATTTGCCTTCCCCCCATTCTCTACAGTCACCCCCCATCCCTGATTCCATCTAACCCCTGCAGTAGTTTACTTACCTCTCCGTGTCTTCTTGCTGTCTCCTTTCGGTTCCTCTCTATTGACAGCACTGTGACGTTATTAATAAATCTCTGTCCGGGAGCCAAGCACCTGGTTGGCTGGGACTTGAGCAAATAGTGCCAGCTGTGGGGCCCTGACATCTTGGGAGCAGAGGCAGAAATGCTGCCTACAAGGGGGCCCGCTGCAGCATCCTTAATTGCACACTGATGTCTCTCCCCACACCACCTCTCACATCTCAGGCGCAACTGCTACCTAAAAATGGTGTACCAGAGGCCCCTGCCCCTAATAAACTTGTTTGGGTCCAGGGCTGGTGGGGCCTCACTCTGCTGTTGGTCCCCATACTGCTGTACTCCCCCCTGATGGCGGCCCTGGAGATATGTATTGTACATTTATGTGTGAATCCTTATTGATGTTAAGGATCAGACGCCGAGACATGATTCCCAAAACTATAATACTAGGCTATCAAAAATGAAATAAGACCACTTAGAAATAGACTGAAGTAGTCTATTCTATTCTGTTATAGATCAGAACTTTATAAATCAATATACGGCCTACTTAGAGTTGGAAGTAATACAACAAACCAGCAGGTGTCAGGTCATGCTGGTATTAGATGAAATTGACTTCATTACCACGAAGAGCGCATTCATGATGGGATCTCTTAGCTAGACTTGTATAGTTACATATGGTTTTTAATTTTACCAAGACATGGATCTATACTTCCAGAAGAGGATGCCAGAAGTGTCAGCCTGAATCCAATCTAGGAGAGAAATAAAGAGGGTGAATGAAGGATGTCTAGGGGAGTTTTATTTCAATTAAAATTAGAGATGTTCACTGACCCCCGTGTTCTGGTTTTGGTTTTGGATCTGGATTAACTTTGTGTTTTGGTTTTGGAAAAACCACCCTTACGTGTTTTGGTTTTGGTTCCCTATTTTTTTCTAAAATCACTATTTTTTTTTTGCTAAAATCACACAATTATGCTTTTTTCCCCCCTACATTATCATTAACCATAATAACACTAATTTCAAGTAATTTGCAGTCAATTTTGACCACCTCACAAGTCACAATATTATTTTCATACATTGACAAAAAAGACTGCAGCAGTTCTTGCCAGTGATATAAGATTATTATTATTATTATTATTATCTTAGATTTGTAAGGCACCACAGTGCTCCACAGCGCCGTACAGTAGGGAAGACAAGGATATACATAAAACAAGACATACGTAAAACAAGAACAGACAAGGCAGACAAAATAAATGGAGACACGAAAACACAGGGTATGGAGGACCCTGCTCATTAGAGAGTTTACATTCTAAAGGGAAGAGGGCACATCTGAAACAAGAGGAGCGAGTGTAGCTCAGAGTGGAGCTTGGGATGGTTGTGAGAGTGCATTAGTGTGAATAGTGTTATCAAGGATAAGGTCACCTCTAAAAAAGAAATGGGTTTTCAAAGAGCATCTAAAGATTTGAAGTCTGTGGGAAAGTCTGGTTGAGCGTGGTAGGGAATTCCATAAGTGGGGAGCAGCACGGGAGAAGTCTTGAAGGCGGGAGAGAGAGGTGGTTATCAGAGGTGAGACAAGGCGCAGGTCAGAGGTGATACCGCTGACAACCTGTTTGAAAAACTAAGGCAACATGGGTTATCCTGCTTGGACTATCCTGAGGATACGTGATTTCTGCTAACGCCACCAATATTGTTAGAGCATTACAGCGGTGGGAATTCCATCACATTCCCTGTTTTGCTCACACAATCAACTTGGTGGCACAGTACAATGACATGCAGGAGATGCTGTCTGTGTCCCGAAATATTTAGGGTCATTTTTGGGATTCTGGAACAAGATGTAGGAGAATGCAGCAGCTGCAAGAAGAATAGAATGTAGGGTAAATGTACTTTAGTCCAGCACAGTGGAGAATACTTTCTGTGTTGTGCAAGGTACTGAAACCACTCGTAGTAGTCACCTGTGAAGAGAGTGCAGACACTGTTAGCTTGAGTCAAGCGATTCCCCTAATTAGACTTTTTGCAAAGCAGCAAGAGAAATTGAAAGAGGAAATGAAACAAAGCAATTACGCTAATTATGTTGGACTTGTAGATTAAGTACTTTATTCGCTTTGCCAGGATCCAAGAGTTATCAACATCTTGAAATCAGATCATTACATTTTGGCAACTGTGCTTGATCCTAGGTTTAAGATATATGTCTTCTCTTTCTTTCCAACTGACCCAGATCTCAAGAGATGCAATGAGCTCCTGGTCAGCAAGCTGACAGCTCAAGTGGTACATGACACAATGACGTCTCCTCCTTCAGTTTCTCTGGAAATTGCTGCTAGGAAAAATTTTAGCTTTGCCAAAACATCCAGTGGTGCTGCAGATGAGTCTGCACAACATTTTGACATTTGGTCTATTCTAAAAGAATTGCCCAAAACTTGTGACAGCTCTCCCGTAAAATGAACTACAAATTCCATGAGGAAGGCCATTAACGGCAATTACATCAAACTAGATGAATAAGTATTGTTTGAGGATGATGTACACACTGATGAGGGTGAATATGATGACAGTGTAGATTGCAGGTGCTGAGATCTAGTTGAGAAAATAAAGCTAGCTGACGCTGGTATGCTTGGTAATATTTTGGGTAGAATGCATGTTGGCAATTTTATGTTTTTCTACAATAAATTTTCACCTTTATTAGAGAGGTGTTTTTTTCTTTAAGAAGGTACAAGCTTTTAATTTACATTTTTGCTTCCCTGACTTAAAACCACTATGCACTTGAACATAGGCTTTAGCACATGAGGTAGAGGGCTTAGTATCATCATGACTGAGACTGGAGAGTGACAAGAACAATGCCACCCCTCCTGTTTCTGTATGAGCTATGGCACAGTAGAATGTCACTGGAGACTTTTAAGAACACTGACAGCTCCCACACTTCAAAAAACATACTGGTAGGTTAATGGGCTGCTAACAAATTGACCCGTGTCTTTGTCTGTCTGTGTCTGTGTCTGTCTGTCTGTGTGTTAGGGAATTTAGACTGTAAGCTCCAATGGGGCAGGGAGTGATGTGAGTGAGTTCTATGTACAGCGCTGCGGAATTAGTGGCGCTATATAAATAAATGGTAATAATAATAATAATAAAAGGAAAAGTAGACCATACAATAATGCTGCTCCTTTCTTAAACATCTGTTCCAAGCATACATTTAAAATAAACCATAAAAGGAAATGGAAATGCCAAACAATAAACATAAATAAATTTGGTAGCAATAAGTGGTTCAATATAAAGCTGCGTACCCAAAAAAGTCAAAAATGTAGTTTATCTGGAAAGTAAGGGTTTCAGGTATTCTCTTTAGAAACCCATAGAGAACTTGATCTTCAAAATAATCATGGTGATGCTCAGCTCAAAATAGAATAGAGTATATCATAGTGTAGGATGTTACTATATAAGAAAACTCATTTCTTTCTCCTGTCCTGGATGACTACTCCCCAAACCCTAAACAGAGGAGGAAGGATTACACCGAGTGTGTCTGGTGACAAGTTCCAAAGAGGGGAACAACCAGAAGCTGACAATGATGATGCGGGACTATCTGATATCAGCATATCAGACAATTCTCTCACATTTTAGGATAGCTCAAAGGGAATATGAATACATACCTGAGATAAATGGTGAATCTTTACCATTTGCAGGCAGCTAAACCAAGCTAGCCTTGCTTTATTTCTAAAGAATTATATTCAGCGTATGAAAGAGAGGCACAAACAAATGGGGGACATCCTACAGAACTGATCATTCTGTCCCCCTTGAAATAAACCCTGTTAACCCTTTCCCATACTATTGTGGTAGTCACTTGTCGTGCACATAGAGAGCTTGTAGTTATTTGTAAGGGATAATTCATAACTACAGTGGAAATAGGTTGTACCAAATGAATCCATTGATAGGTTTAAAGTGTAAAATTTAAAGACAGAGAGTCTGATGTAAATGTGTTTGATGGCTTTGCACATCCCAGTGTGAGAAGATGACCATGCCACTTCTAGCAGCTTCAAAGATCTCTTACTGTTAGTCTTAGACACTTGAATAGACTTTGTGGGGCCGAGCACAGCTGGAGAACCTGGTAGGCAGCATGTGAAAGCTTATACAGGTATATAGAAATATGAGCTGCCAAAGGAAAATTCCTTCATAGTTCATATTTTGGGAAATCCGGGTGCCACTACATACTGAGGAGGAGATATCACACCAGGGTTGTGAGTGACAAGTACAGGGGTATCCGTGAACAGCTAAATTCACATATCTTTGGAAAAGGTAATTCACATTGTCATAATTCCATCATGTTTGGCATTTAAATGTATGGGAGATTATAACCGGTTTCTTGAAGGGGGAGTTATGTCGCTGGGATATATCTGTGAAAAGCTAAGACAGGTCAAGGAATAGTTTTGAACAGGCCTTAGGTGATACCCAGGGGACATCCCTGCCCCCTATTAGCATTAAACACTGCCCCTGTGAAGACCACCCCATTTCATTTTGCTTAAAAACCTGTGTTTTGAAAGGACAAACTGTCAGATTCTTGGGGAATCAATCTAATTGAAGGACTGTCCATCTTTTCTGCCTACCCCAGGCATACAGATTATAAGTAAGTTATGCTCTGTACTGTTATTCCTTTTGTTTTATAACTGTTTACCATTTTTTATTTGTATGTCAAATCTTTATCTAACTGTTTTTTTATTCTCTGCAAGCATTGTACTTTTTCTATATTAAATCGAAAATGTAATAGTTGTGTCCTTATTGCTCTAAACAAATCCATTAGCCTATTAGAAGAGATTGCTCGACCAAGTTAACCCTTGGAATGCCAGTGTGTGATTTGTTGATACATTTGATTAACAAACTGTGTGTGCTTGTATGTACATTTGTGTAACAGTCTGGAGGTGTGAAGAGGTAACCCTTTGTGTGCTGGTGTGAGTCTTGCTAGTCTGTGAATAGCTAGAAGCCTGTGTGCCAGTGTAGGACAGTGTATTGGGTTCCTATTGCCCGTATTCAATAGGTGGTGGCAGAACCTGAAGTGTGTGGGGGTGTGAGAGCGCTGTGTGGGGGCGATTCCGTAGGTCTATAACCTGTGTGATAGGTGAGAGAGACTGTGGGCTGGAATCATGTGACCTCATACAGCGAACACCCCAAAGTCACGGCAGCTGGGAGCGTGTGTGACCTCATACAGCGAACACCCCAAAGTCACGGCAGCTGGGAGCGTGTGTCCCCTCATACAGCGAACACCCCAAAGTCACGGCAGCTGGGAGCGTGTGTGTGACCTCATACAGCGAACACCCCAAAGTCACGGCAGCTGGGAGCGTGTGTGACCTCATACAGCGAACACCCCAAAGTCACGGCAGCTGGGAGCGTGTGTGACCTCATACAGCGAACACCCCAAAGTCACGGCAGCTGGGAGCGTGTGTGTGACCTCATACAGCGAACACCCCAAAGTCACGGCAGCTGGGAGCGTGTGTGTGACCTCATACAGCGAACACCCCAAAGTCACGGCAGCTGGGAGCGTGTGTGACCTCATACAGCGAACACCCCAAAGTCACGGCAGCTGGGAGCGTGTGTGACCTCATACAGCGAACACCCCAAAGTCACGGCAGCTGGGAGCGTGTGTGACCTCATACAGCGAACACCCCAAAGTCACGGCAGCTGGGAGCGTGTGTGACCTCATACAGCGAACACCCCAAAGTCACGGCAGCTGGGAGCGTGTGTGACCTCATACAGCGAACACCCCAAAGTCACGGCAGCTGGGAGCGTGTGTGACCTCATACAGCGAACACCCCAAAGTCACAGCAGCTGGGAGCGTGTGTGACCTCATACAGCGAACACCCCAAAGTCACGGCAGCTGGGAGCGTGTGTGACCTCATACAGCGAACACCCCAAAGTCACGGCAGCTGGGAGCGTGTGTGTGACCTCATACAGCGAACACCCCAAAGTCACGGCAGCTGGGAGCGTGTGTGACCTCATACAGCGAACACCCCAAAGTCACGGCAGCTGGGAGCGTGTGTGACCTCATACAGCGAACACCCCAAAGTCACGGCAGCTGGGAGCGTGTGTGACCTCATACAGCGAACACCCCAAAGTCACGGCAGCTGGGAGCGTGTGTGACCTCATACAGCGAACACCCCAAAGTCACGGCAGCTGGGAGCGTGTGTGTGACCTCATACAGCGAACACCCCAAAGTCACGGCAGCTGGGAGCGTGTTCGTGACAACACTTAAAATAGATAAGATAAAATTACTGACAAACAATAGTCCATGTTTTGCCTCAGGTCTTATTTTGAGGTGGCTACGTTTTGAGCTTTGTGTCCCAACTGTCAGGTGACTTCTCCTAGATGCCAATCATCATCATCATCTATTTATTTATATAGCGCCACTAATTCCGCAGTGATGTACAGCGAAAGCACTCACATCAGTCCCTGCTCCAATAGAGCTTACAGTCTAAATTCTCTAACACACACAGAGTAGGGTCAATTTGATAGCAGGCAATTATCCTATTACTATGTTTTAGGATTGTGGGAGGAAACCGGAGCACCTGGAGGAAACCCATGCAAACATGGGGAGAACATACAAACTCCACACAGATAAGGCCATGGTTGGGAATCGCACTCATGGCCCTAGAGCTGAGAGGCAGAAGTACTAACCACTAAATCTCTTGCCCCTCTTATACCCTTTCCTCAGTCATCCCTTTCCATATCAAGGTTTCATTTGAAAATAAATAGGAGTAGACTTGCTGGGCCTGCTAGAACCCTCACATAAGGGGTACACATTTATATTGATGACTACTTCTCTAAAAACACAAGATAGCTCTGATGCTTTCTCAAGGCAAGCCCAGTATAAAAGGAAAGTGTGTGGTACTACTGTTTGTGATGTGTAAATCCTCTTTACACACCTTGTGGTAAACGTATCAAGCTGAGAGTTTTCCAGTAGAGATGTTGCCTATAGCAACCAATCAGATTCTAGATATCATTTTGTAGAATGTACTAAATAAATGATAGCTAGAATCTGATTGGTTTTCCAAACCCACCGGAAAACTCTCAGCTTAATACATTTACCCCCTGAACTTGTGAGTTATGTTTGAATTTTCTGCACTTGGGTCCAATAAAACTGCTGTTGAATTATAGGCATTTATTCAGAGTACTGACTCAACCCATCCACACAGAAAAAAAAAATCATTGCCCAAACTTGCTCTCGTGTCCATGGTATACAGTATTGTCTAAATGTTATACCCCAAAACTTAGTTAATGTAAAATGAACTAATCAGAGAGCTTAAAGTGTCTGTTTTTGTCTAGAATGTTTCTTCATTAGCAGCTACAATTATTACTGTGTTCATTCAGTTTCTGACATCTGAAAGTGAACATCATTTTGTGAGATTGCATTAGATGTCATGTTATTTGCAGAAATAAACCATACATTATTATTATTAAGATTCCTGCTGGCATATTTTAGCAAGTCATGTGGTTCCTTTAGATGAGATTACAATTGCAAAGTTGGACAGATTGTAGTGTATATTTGTTGAGTTCTGTTATATTACCTCAACCCAACAATACAAAAAATATTTGTTGGAACTATCTTTAACAGAATATGTGGCTGGTCGTTTAGTTGATGTAAAGTTACATTTTAAACAGGATTAAACATATTTCAACGACAGACTCACTGAGAAAACATTTTCTTTTTTATTGAAAGTTTATGTTTAGTCCAAATTCAGTAAAACTTTAAGAAAACTGTTTAAATGGAGCAACATTTCTTTATTTAGCTGATGTTTGTATATATGTTATTTTTTCTAGTTTGTTTCTCTTTAGACAGTTCCTACACTAGGCACAATTTCTCAGGGAAGTAAAGAATGACAAGTGAGGCTTTTAGGACGAACGCACTTAAAGGGCGACAGGGTTTGTAACAAGCTGAGTAATTACCTGGTGTAGTATGTCATGGGGTGGGTTCCAGCCAATGGTTGCTCACCTGGGAGGGACCTTGGTAGAATATAGCAGGCTGCACTTCCTGCTTGTGTTCACTTGCAGCACGAGATTCCTGTAGGAGACCCAGCAGCAAGAGAAACGGATAAGTACCACTTGTGGATTTATTCATTGCCTATTATCTTTATTCCTATCTGCCCTCGTCTTTCACTTTATATTTTGCTCCTCTCTATTATTCCCTTCTCTCTCCTCGTTTTCAACCTCTTTTTTTCTGCCTTTTTTCCTTTCTCCCAAATCTTGCCTTTTTCTCCTCTTATTCCTCTCCCTCTCTTCTCCGCCTTCCCTGCTCACCCCGCTGTCCTCCTCTGTCCTGCCAACATGCCCCGTCCTAGGAGAAATGCCCCACGCCCGGCGCGCCTCAGGTCCCCCTCCCCCCCTCGCTCCCGCCGCCATCTTGCCCCCTCTCCCCCCTCGCTTCCATCATCCTCCTTCCATCCAGCCATCACCTCTAGCGGTGCCCCGCTTCTGGCCCCCCTTGCAGGTCATTCTCCCGCTGTTACAGCCGCACGGCGCGGCCGCGCCACCCCCTCTCTTCTCCCGGCCGGTTCGCGCATGCGCAGAACGCGCGCCCCATCGCGCCCGGCCGGGTCCCGCCACGCAGACTCCTCAGCATGGCTGGCTGCAGGGTCAGCCAGCGGCCCTGTCAGTGACAGCAGCGGTCAGCCCCAGCAGTGGCAGGCAGGCACCCCCCCTCCCCCGGCAGGCGGATATGCCCCCAGTCCTGTCAGGAGCAGGGGCCAGGCCCTAGACACCCTATGCCCCATCACCCCCCCTGAACCAGCAATGAGGGCTAGGTATCAGGAGCACAACCCTCCTGCCCCCCATCAATTGTCCTTCCCTCCCAGCCCATTTCTCCCCCATAGTAGTGGGGCATCTGCATGGGGGTCTAATCCAGGTAGGGATCATCAGGGTCCCAACATGTCCCAGGCCCGTACCCCACCTCACGGGGACCACCGTCACCAACTAGGGGGGGGCACACTTCCCGCCAGACACACAAGAGTTTTTGGAGACAACACCCAGGCGCCGGTGTGGCCATATTTTCAACGACAGCGTATGTCCCCTCCAGCGTCTCGCCTATACACGTCTCATTGGGCCTCTTCCCCGGGGTACGGGGCGGGGGGGCCTTATTACGGGGGTCAGGGGGGTAGGTCCGACAATTTCGTAGTCGATTATCACCATTCCAGCGGCGGTAATTTCGGTTCAGGGCCCCCTCCCCTCCTTGGGGATAGCCGCTTAGAGCGGAGGCGGGAGTCATTTTCAGCGTCCCCCAGTACGGCCCGCGTGTCAGCCCCTAACCTCTCTACCGAAGATAGGGATAGTAACACGGCGCGGCGGCGCTTGGACTATTTACCCAGACATCAGATAACTGTCCCCCTTTCCGTTTCAGAGCCTACTGTTATGCATCCGGAGACGAGGGTCGGCAGTCGCGACCGTCCGTGTGCTGAGGCTCAGGATCAGACGACGGCAGAACGAAGGGAGGAAGTGATCCAGGACACGTCAGGAGGACAGGCCACAGCGGTGTCGCTAGGGCAGACATCTGTCGGTGATGGGAATCCTGCTCCTGCTGGTGAGTCCAGTTCCGCTACTATACATAAGTCACACTTGTTGGATTCACCCGTCCTCTCCACAGATAGTGAGTCCTCTGGCTCGGGTGATAGACCCAGGAAACTAATTAAGTTGTTGGAGACTGAATTGCTAGGTAAGCGGGGTAAGCACGCATCCCAGTCAGGAGACACAGATCTACCAGCGGTCCGTAGCGAGTTGGGGCAGGTAGAATCCCTTGAGATCACTCACGGTATTAGGCCCAGTGTGCGGGATAGAATCAGAAGGGGCAAGTACGTGGATATGTACTCGTTAACCGGTGAGGATAAGAAGGCGCTGGCAGCAGCCTGTGAAAAATCGGGCATGGGGGAGGAGAAGTACAGATCCTTCTCTAGATGGGCGAATGCATTTTCCATTTTCGCCACAATATATCTAGAGTCCAGGCCCAGCGAGCAAGCGGAGGTGTGGAGATATATGCACTTGATTAGCGGGATGTTCATAAAGGACGGCCCGGTAATCTGGAGAGCATATGACGAGCTTTTCAGGAAGCGGATGAGCGGGCGAGAGAAGCTTCCGCTCGGATATAAGGACATTGACACATGGTTGGAGCTAATGAGGCCTAGCAATCAGACTGCAGAGGGTAGCGCAGGTAGACGGTTTCAAGGGCCGGGGAGGGCGCAAAACGCCCTCCCCCCGAAAGGAAGGTGTTATGATTTTAATGCAGGGGCCTGTCAAAGAGGTTCACTCTGCAGATTCAGGCACACTTGTACAGCCTGCGGCGGCCATCATCCAGCCACCGATTGTGCCAAGGCTCGGGGAAGTGGAGGAAGGGGAAGAGGCGCTGGTTCGACTCTGCCGAGTCAAGGGGCCATCGCCAATTGATCTGACCGAGCTGGACAAGTGGCTGTCGTGGTTTGATGATAGGGAGACCGCGGCCCTACTCCACGACGGCTTCCATTTTGGCTTCAAACTTCCGGTTCAGGGTAGCATTTCCACAGCAGCTCCGGTGAATCTAAAATCTGCGCTCGCTTTCCCGGAGGTGCTAGACGAGAAAATAGGCAAGGAGGTTGGTTTGGGGCGCATGATCGGCCCGTTCCGACTCCCTCCTATTCCCAACCTCATTTTGTCCCCGGTAGGCGTAGTTCCCAAGAAAACAGAGGGAAAGTTTAGACTGATCCAGCACCTGTCTCATCCCGCTGGTCAGTCGGTTAACGATGCTATTGACGTTAATCTCAGTTCAGTCAGTTACCAGTCATTTGAATCGGCTCTAGCCCTGGTGCAGGAATGCGGCAGGGGCTCATTGCTGGCCAAAGTGGATATCGAATCGGCCTTTAGATTGTTACCCCTTCACCCCGAGTCGTATCAATTCATGGGTTTTCGGCATCGTGGGGGATACTATATCGATCGCTGTCTTCCCATGGGTTGTTCGATTTCATGTGCACTATTCGAGAAATTCAGCGGTTTCTTGCACTGGTGCATTCAGGCGGGGACGGGGTGTCGGTCGATTGCGCACTATTTGGATGACTTTTTGGTGATCGGGCCTCCTGACTCCACGAGTTGTCGTGATACCCTTTTTTCCACGGAGGCGTTGTTTAGGGTGTTAGGCGTTCCCATCGCAGCAGACAAGACAGAGGGCCCTACTACGTGCCTATCATTCCTCGGGATCGAGATCGACACGAAGGCAGGGTTCTGTAGGCTCCCAGAGGATAAGGTTACTAAGATGTACGAGGCCATTGCGGAAGTGTTAGAGGCAAACGCTAGTCCCCTGAGGCAGATACAGTCCTTGTTGGGGCGGTTCAACTTTGCTTGCCGGGTGATCCCCATGGGGAGGGTTTTCTGTAGGAAGCTGCAAAGAGCCACGGCAGGTAGGAGTAGGCCACACGCAATCATAAGTCTATCCAAAGTGGTTAGGGAGGATCTGCAGATATGGCTCATTTTCCTTAGGGGTTTCAATGGCAAGCGTATCTGGCCGTCACCTCCGGTAACAAACTCTGAAATCAATTTGTTCACGGACGCTGCAGGGGCTTCCGGTTTTGGGGCTTATCTCGACGGACACTGGTGTGCGGAGGAATGGCCCGAGGAGTGGCATAGGGACGGTATCACTAAGAACTTGTTGGTTCTCGAACTGTTCCCGATTGTGGTAGCAATCGAACTGTGGGCTCCCGCTTTGCGGGGTAAGCACATAGTCTTTTGGTGTGACAATATGGGGGTGGTCCAGTCCATCAATAAGCAGAGCGCTTCGGCCCAACATGCAATTTCGCTGCTGCGTCACCTAGTTCTGCGCTGTCTACAGTATGACATCTCGTTCAGGGCGGAACATGTCCCGGGGGTGCAGAATTGCCTAGCTGACGCGTTATCTCGTTTCCATTGGAGCAGGTTTCGCAACCTGGCTCCTCAAGCGGACGATGTTGGTACCCCGTGTCCTCCTTGTGTTTGGCAGATCATCAAGCCGGCATAAGAGGGCTCGCGGAACAAGCAATAGCTCCCTCCACCCTGAAAACATATCAGTCGGCGTGGAGACGGTGGTTGCTTTTCAGCAGACAAAAGGACCAATCAGAGGCAGGTCAGCAAGATGCCATGCTAGCCTTTATGTGGGATAGGTACTCGGAGGGAGATTCAAGGACTACTATGGCATCCACCCTGGCCGGGATATCATTTATGGCTAAGCTGCACGGTTACCCTGACGTCACAAGAGGATTTTTGATTAATAAGGCTCTGAGGGGATGGGGGAGAGTCCGTCCCTCTCATGCCGATACCCGTTTACCGATTACCTCTAACATTTTGGAAGATCTGATAGGGAATGTGGGGTTGGTTACCTTAGATAGTTACGAGAAACTTTTATTTAGTTTGGCCTTTTCCATGGCTTATTTTGGAGCCTTTCGCATCTCAGAGTTGGTAGCCAGGTCCAGGGGACATCAGGAGTCAGGTTTGAGAGTTGAGCATGTCAGTCTGGGCGAAGGGATCTTAGCCTGCAAAATAGTTAAATCAAAGACTGACCAAAGCGGCAGGGGATCATGGGTCCAGTTAACCTCCCAGCAGCCATGTCTTATTTGCCCGGTCAGGTTAGCATCATTGTTTATGAGTAAAAGACCTCATGCTAATTTGTTTCTGTGTCACGCTAATGGTATACCGTTGACAAAATATCAATTCGCGACCATTTTAAAACGTACCTTGCAGTCTATTAATTTAAACAGTACATTATACGGGACACACTCATTTAGGATCGGTGCAGCTACATCCGCTGCCTTGGCAGGTTCTTCTAGCGAAGCTATAAAAGCACTGGGGCGATGGAAATCTGCGGCTTTTAAGTCATATGTTAGAATTGACAAGGTTGTTGACTGATGTTGTAATGTTTAATCAATTTGGTTTTTTACAGTTTTTTCTTTTCTACCTCTACTTCTCTCCTGAGTCTTCAACCGTCCCATCCCATTTCCCCTACCCATCCCATCTTCTCCCTCCATTTGGTGGGCTACCCTGGGCTTTTCCGCTCGCCGCTTTAACGTGGGGGCGCGAAGGGATTTTCACCCGGGTTTCCCTGGGCGTAAGTCCTGATTAGTGGTGGCTGCCGGGGTTTTTCCGGGTGTTGTTTACCTTCGCCTGGGTGGTCTGCCCCCCATATGTGTGTCCTCCCCTCCCCCCCCCTTGTGATCGAATTTTCCGCGTACTATTCTTCTCATACCTTCCTATACCAAACCTGGCTGTCTTCCCAACTTCAAGGTATGTTTGTTAACACGGTTTTTCTGATTTCAGGTGATGGTGTTCCAGCTAAGGTGGTGTGGATCATCGGTCATTCATTTATATTTTGGGCCGCTGGCCACCCTGGGTCTAAGGTTATTCCGAATCATGGCAGTACGGTTATAAGATGGTGGGGGAAAAGAGGTTTAGGCTGGCCGGATATTATTCCGTGGTTGACAAGGCTCATTAGACAACAAGGCCCACCAGACGTACTGGTAGTACATGCAGGAGGTAATGATTTGGGAAAAGGAAAGTCCTTAGATCTCATCATAGTAATCCGGGAGGACCTGCGACGTATACACGAGGCGTGGCCTGATATCATTATTGGTTGGTCGGCTTTAATTCCCCGATTAGCATGGAGAACGACCATTCCCTTAAAGAAAATGACGGTTATGGTTAGGAAGATAAATAGCGCCATCCGGAAGGTAGTTCGGTCCTTGGGAGGTATAGTCATCGACCATCCGGGGTTGGGGGTGGAGTCACCACACCTTTTTAGACGGGACGGCGTTCACCTTAACGAAGAGGGTATGAGGCTCTTCATAGATAGGATCTGCGGGGGAGTGGCGGCGTGTTTCGGTTAGTTGGTGGCGGGCTGCGGCGTCTGTAGGGCGCAGCGGGGTAGGAAGGCACTGCGTTCAGCGGCTGATTAATGGGCGCACGGGTAGTTGGTCGTAGGTCACTGCCCCCTTTGAAGCATCAGTAACTCCTTTTGGTCCTTCGGTGAGGAGGGTCCCTGTTCGGCTCGGTGAGGGAGGGCAGTGTGAGTTGTAAGGGGCAGTCACTCTGACGCCAACTCAGCGCTAAGTATGTAGGGATTTGTTCCCCGTGATTTGAGGACTCACGGCGGTTTGCGCCAGTCCACTAAGTGATCTTGTGCTATCAGCTCGTGAGCTGTTACGCAGTGCTCTTTCTCCGCCACCATAGGTTTTAGTTAAAATAGAATCCTTACAATAAAATTCCTGCCATTTTTTAATAACTTATCCAGGTCTACGCGTCTTTATTTGCATGCAATGTGTAAAGTTTAAGGTTGATGTGAAGTTTGTGGGAACATACACAGTGAGCCCTTTATGACAAGTGAGGCTTTTAGGACGAACGCACTTAAAGGGCGACAGGGTTTGTAACAAGCTGAGTAATTACCTGGTGTAGTATGTCATGGGGTGGGTTCCAGCCAATGGTTGCTCACCTGGGAGGGACCTTGGTAGAATATAGCAGGCTGCACTTCCTGCTTGTGTTCACTTGCAGCACGAGATCCCACCCTCCCATCCCTCAATTTTAGTGGGGTCTTTTGAAGTGGGGTAGGAAGGCACTGCGTTCAGCGGCTGATTAATGGGCGCACGGGTAGTTGGTCGTAGGTCACTGCCCCCTTTGAAGCATCAGTAACTCCTTTTGGTCCTTCGGTGAGGAGGGTCCCTGTTCGGCTCGGTGAGGGAGGGCAGTGTGAGTTGTAAGGGGCAGTCACTCTGACGCCAACTCAGCGCTAAGTATGTAGGGATTTGTTCCCCGTGATTTGAGGACTCACGGCGGTTTGCGCCAGTCCACTAAGTGATCTTGTGCTATCAGCTCGTGAGCTGTTACGCAGTGCTCTTTCTCCGCCACCATAGGTTTTAGTTAAAATAGAATCCTTACAATAAAATTCCTGCCATTTTTTAATAACTTATCCAGGTCTACGCGTCTTTATTTGCATGCAATGTGTAAAGTTTAAGGTTGATGTGAAGTTTGTGGGAACATACACAGTGAGCCCTTTAAGCTTGAAAGGCAAAAAGGACAGAGTTGGATTACCAATAATTATATAATAACACCACAACAAAGAGAACTCAATCCTCAGTTTATTCCAAGTAAGACATTGTCATGAAAGAGATCTTGAAAGAAAAATGGTTCCAAATAACATGAAATTTCTTTATTTACTCCATTCAATCAATTTCCTTCTTTGAGTGCATCCCCTGTTTGAGGATGGATACTTTAAAACTAAAAAGACAGGAGACTATAAGATATAATTTTCCTAAATTACTTTCCTGAAATGACAAACTGATATTATATACCATAGTTCAATGCTTATGTGTGTTAGTTTTCTATAATGTAAGAAATATGAACAATGTTGGCACTGTCTGGGAAGCAAATTCTCATTAAATTGTTGAACATTAAAATAAAGTCTTTTTAACCTAAGAAATACATTATAGAGAGTCTTTTAAATGTTAAAAAATGCCATTTTTTTTATTTTTCAATTCCATTACTATCCCCTCTTTAGCTGGCTCCCAGAAACTTCCAGATTGGACTTTTGGGTATTGGTGGCAAAACAGAATAGATGAACAAATTGAAAACTAAATCAGCATTTACCAGAGAAGATAACTTAGGGCCTGATTCATTAGTGATCTTATCTTGTGCAAAAGTTAAGATGCTTATTTTTAAGAAGAAACGGGGAGATAAGAGTGAAGTTAAAATGGATTTTCATCTTAACTTAAGAAATTCTTCACTTACGCAGTGGATTTTACTTCTTATCTCCTTTTTCTGAGCATGCACAGAGTGGATTTGCTTAAGATAAGCAAAAAACGGCAGATAAGATCACTAATGAATCAGGCCCTTAGTTATCTTAATTATCTTGTCTGGTGAAACTGTGTATGAGCCTTGGTCAGGTTAGGAAGCCGCAGCATTGTCCTAAGAACAGAACATTGGCAGAAGGACTTGATGCATAACAAATACATTTTCAAGGACACTTGTTCCGCTTTGCTCCTATTGCGCTATAAATTTTAGAGTTATATATATCTGATACAGGAATAGTAGAGAACTGTTTTCATACTGCTTTCATACTGTAACCAAAATACATTTAAAGCTTTTAAATGGCAATTTATTTGTCAGTAGCCGTGGCGACCACAGGCACCGCTGCGGCTCTCCTCCTCGTTGTTCCGACGTCCCGGGCGGCACTTCCGGGTTTGCAACCCCGACTGGCAACGGCCGGATGCCGAACACATTAGACAGCGTGCCCTGGCATTTCAGAGCTGCCGGGCACATGCGCAGAAACTAGTACAGCCTGGGGACTGTTTAAGCTAATTATAGCCATACCTCCTCCTGTGCTCTATGGTTAATGTTACTACTTAAGGCAGGGAATGGCTTAGCCTCCCTGCCGGTTATAGTATCTTAGTTTTGTACTTGTGCTGACCTGCTCTGATACTCTGCTGGATTTCTGTTGTGACCTTTTGCCTGTTTACTGAACCTTGCCTTATTGCCTCTGACCCTGACCTTTTGGCCTGTACCTTGGATTCTGCTGATCTGCTCGTGACCCTGACCCTTTGGCGTGTTTTCTGACTATTCTACCCTGCAAGTGACCCCTGACCTTGGCTTTCGTCTGACCATCCATTACCATCTGTGCTGTCTCCAGGCCTGCGCTGCGGTTAGTATAACAAACCTACACTACATTGCAGTTAAGTCCTGGGGGCATCCGAGTACCTGTGAGCGTGTCTAGCTCTACGGGAAAGGCGGCTGCTATAGGCGATGGCCTCCACCTATCAGTTCTGCAGGTTATCTGACCAGACAGCCTAACAATATTATACTATACAGAACAGCTGACAATTAGTTTATTGACCCCTTATTTCTGTTGCTTACAGTTATTCAGTGTTGAGCATTAACTCACAGGTCTGACTATTATTAGAGTTTGCTTGGTCAGGTCGTACCCAGGGCCGGTGCTAGGGTATGTGGCGCCCTAGGCAACTGCCTAAGGTTGGCTAATGGGAGCGCCGGGCCTGGTCGTACCTCATTCTTGACTTACAGACATTCCATAGGTCAGTTCATTCTGTCACATTTAACCCTTGTAGAAAAGAAAGGGTTACAATAGATAAAATTGATTGGGCAATCCCATCAAAGACAGAATGTACAAATTATGAATAACAAGGAAATGTCTGTTACGAGCCGCGGCGGTGCCCAGCCGCCGCGACTCACTCACCTGCGTCCCGGCCGTCGCTATGGCGACCGGGAAGTCACTTCCGGCCCTGACCCGGCCGTTGCCGGGGCAACGAGAAGACGCTTCAGCGCTGCGTCCCGGCAATGAGAGGAAGCCGGGCGCAGCGCTCACCATATTTTCTAGCCTGTGGTCTAATTAATGCAACCTATTAATTATGCTGGGGGCTGTGTCTAATTCAGAGCTAGGCTCTGATTGGTGGCCACTGGTATTTAAGGCAATGAGGTCTGCTGCCTCATTGCCGGTTATAGCTCCTGTGTTCCAGTCTGTTAACCTGCTAGTTCCTGTCCTGTATCCTGATATCTCTATTTGACTCCCCGTGTATGACCCTTGGCTTTGATTTGGACCTTGCTCGTGTTTCCTGTGACCCTGATCTTTGGCCTGTTTACCCGTTCTGCTATTTGCCTGTGACCCCTGACCTCAGCTTGTTCATCGATACTGTTGTCTGCTGCCGGCCCTTGACCTCTGCGTGGACCTGACTCTTCTTGCCTGGGTTCTCCCCAGCTGGTACGCACTTCACGACCCTCTGTCAGTCTGCGGCCCAGTCTGTCCCCACCATCAGGGGCTCCAGTGAACACCTGACTGGCAGAGTAGACTCCAGGTTGTGTTGTGCCGGCTGGAGGGGTTCCTAACAATGTCATACAGAAGCCACAAGAAGGTACAGCAAGTTTCAGCTATTTAGCCAATCAGAAGAAGATATAAAAAAACTTGTCTTTTATCTAGAGGTTTTGACTTAACCGCCATCATTCTAGCATCTGTCAAACATTTCTTGTCATTTAACATTCCAGCCTATAACAAAGGCTGTGGGTTGCTGGCAACATGAGGTGGTTTAAAACCGCCGCCAAACACAATATTTAGTAAATCTCCCCCTTAAGTGTCTTAAACTGAGTTTCTTATAATTGACACTTCTATGTATGGTTTTTGGAAATTTAGATAGAAAGCATTGGAAATTACATTGGTTCATAGAACATGCGCCTTAAAATAATGAATTTGTTGAGGTGTGAATTCAACATGTTTGTGTCCCTTCAGCTTCCTAAGTTATGCAGAGTACATACTGTGAAACTTTCCTCTCATTCACTTATCACTGCAAATGGATCGAATAGATCTAAAAATCTAATTTTGGAAATATTCCAGATTATTCTAATTATAAGATGATCAGCAAAACACAACTATGCATATTTAAACAGGAACAGAGTAACATTCTGCAAATTTCAGCAGGTAATAATACACTTCCATCAAACAAATTATTATATCAAGATATAAATTTGAAACTGCTTAAAAGGGATCTAATGAGAAATCATAATTATTAATTATATAAATAGCTTATTAATGTTGCACTTAAAATCAGTATCTACAAGGAAGTTTTGGCAGGTGGTACTCTGCGATGGCTGCATTCTAGTGAATATCCAAGCTCAACGCACCATCAACAGCCATCTGTCCTCCTAATAGACACTTAATAGCTACCAAAGTACACAGGCTACCACTGGGACTCTACTAATGCGGCTACAATTGTTTTTGGCCAGTGCACACCAATTACCATTCCCTGATGTCCAGCAAGGAGGTTTGAAGCCTAAACTCCCTAAAACCGACCTGCTGACATGTAGATGACAGGTGGGCTGCAATAGTCAAAAAAACTACACTCATAATATTTATGCAATATATAAGCCCACATTGTCCCTCACCGGTCTCTTGGGTAAGATAGTGCCATCAGGTGTGCAGGCCCAGTCATATACATGTATACAACACCTGTTGGAAAGATAGAGGGAAGAAACTAAATATCAATATAAATTATTAGGGCACTGATAGCTAAATTTAATTCAACTAAGATCTGAGCATATTCTCCAGCTGCCCGCCCTTGTGGACACCCTGTCTTTGCCCATTGATAATGATCATCATCATCACCACCATGTATTTATATAGCGCCACTGATTCCGCAGCGCTGAACAGAGAACTCCTTCACATCAGTCCCTGCCCCATTGGAGCTTACAGTCTAAATTCCCTAATGTACACACCCAGACAGAGAGGGAGAGAGAGAGAGAGTAGGGTCAATTTTGATAGCAGCCAATGAACCTACCAGTATGTTTTTTGGAGTAAGAATGCTCTACAACCGTCCGCATACCTGGGTAAATTCTATTTGTCAATTTGGAAGTATCATCTGAAGAAGACAGAAAATGATATTGTGCTATTAATTGTATATTACACCTGCTACTGAAATACTTAGTATGCACATTGCAGATAACAACTATAGTGGTTTTATCTTGCAGCAGACTATATGTGATTATAGTAAAGACACATTATACAAGAACCAACTTGCCCCACAAACAAATAGAGGCACTCTAAATGTGTCTATAATTACTGAAACATCAGCCCATAGAATGGTCAAACAAAAAAAACAAAGCTACAAGAGGGACACTTTTAAGTTACAGAGACATAATCTCAATAATACCTTAGGCAATATCTTCACTCCACTAAAGAAAAGTCTTACAATCATAACACACAGACACCATGTCTCTGACAAAGTAACCATAGACAGTGGAAAATAACTATGTATGAAAAGTAGGCTTTTTCTATATTTGAGATGAGGATGTTTTGGCACAACCCCTTTCACCAGTAGAATCAAGCTAATCTATAGTTTGAAGCCCTAGCACTGTCAGGTTTGTCATCAAAGTTTATAAAACTTTTAAGGGTCAACTTCAACAGGCATTAAATAAAATATGCAATAACTCCAACTTCACCCCCCAGTCTCTAGTAGCTCACATGGACCCTTCACTATGTTCTACATATAGGCCAATCTCCTTGCTCAATGTAGACCTTAAACTCTTTGCCAAATTAATAGCAAATAAACTACTCTTCCCAGGCCTAATCCATGCAGACAAAGCAGCAGAACCACAACTATCAACCTTATCCTCTTTATCTGAAAATACAAGGCAATCAGTGGCCTTCAGCCTGATTGCTCCAGAGGTGTCATAAAATATTTTCCCATTTGAAATACGTGGGGATCCCATTACCTAAAGACAACTCTTAACTATATCAACTAAGTTCCCCATGTCTCCTCTTTAATGTAAAAAGAGACACATTCTGGTAGCTCACTGCAATGTTCATGGATTAGTAGAACAAAAATAATCTAAATTAATGTACTTCCAAGAATCTTGTACCTATTGCAAACACTCCCAATCCATACGCCCCCAAAACTCCTTAGTGTCTTTCAAAAGTTGATCAGAGATTTTATTTTGGGACAGGAAACACCCCAGGAATAATCATGAACTCCTTTCCCACCATAAACATGCAGGAAGGCTACAGGTCCCCTGCTTTACTAACTACTAAAAAGCTGTATTACTCAACATTGTTTTAGAATGTACTTGAAACATAGGGTAGAAACTCTGTATAGACATTGAAGGAAGCTTGTGCGATCCCTCTTGTTCTTCCAGCCCAGAGGGGCATAAGCATTTGTTCCAGGCTCTTTCTACTTAAAAACTCTGTAGGGACTTCCCGTAGTATTCTGGATTTAAGTTCTGTGCTCTTTCTTCACTTTCAACTTAGGTGCGTTCGGACATGAATCTGCCCAGTTTCTCTACCAAACGAAAGATGCATCAAGGTCTAACCTTAAGCTTGTCAATTACAAATCCAACATCAGATAACAATACGAAGGGGCCTTCCCCTACTGGGAATGCTTTCCTCCACCATAGGAATTCTTCCTTGGGAAATGTGGCACATGCAAACTCTCCAGTTAGAAAATATGACAGACTCCAATGCCAAAGGTTGGGGCTCATCTCATCAGAAGTAGCACAGAAAGCATGGGCACAGAACATAAATAAATACCAAATAAATGTTCTGGAAATGTGGGCAGTCTGGAATGCAAATCCATCCTTACATTCTCTCTTACATGGATAGTGTCAAGGTATTCATAGACATTAGGACTGTGGTCATCTTCATAAATCACCAAGGAGGTATCAGGAGCAAAAGAAGGCAAAGGTAGCAAAAGACATGTCACGGGCAGAAAAAAAGCTGAAGTTGCTCTCGGGCACTTCATGTGGGACAGTATGTCAGAATATCATAGATGATTATCTCAGACAAAATCAAGTTCATCCAGGAGAGTGCACTCTGTACCAAGGTATTTTCAAGTGGTAAACAAGAATGTTTGGCCACCCTCAAGTGGCGGCAAATCAGAACACCAAAATACCTAGGTTCTTCTCTTACTATAGGAACAGAAGGGATGGATGCTCTGGCAATCCCATGGATCGTTTAACTAGAGTATTTCTTTTCCTCCATTTCCTCTCATTGTTCACACCCTGAAAAAGATCATAAAAGAAAAAGCAGAAGTCATAATAATCCTTCCGTTCTGGCCACAATGCCCATGGTTTATGGTAGCTTGACAGATGTGTCAGGAGCAACGGTGGCCTCTACCTATTTGGCCAGACCTCCTGCACTAAGGCCCAATTCTTCATCCAATGGCTATATTTGATGTCATAGAGATTGAGTGGTCAATGCTGAGAAGTCTAAAGTGGACCCAGCTTTGGCTACTATTGTAAATGTTCTTGATTTTCTTCAGGGTTGCCTTAGCAAAGGTCTTGTCCTGTCAACTCTTCAGGTGCAGATGTCTGCAGTCAGTGTGTTACCAAGTAAGCTTCAAAAGTAGTTAATATCTGTTTTTTGTTCAAGCTATGAAAAAATCATATAGTCATCCTATTGTTCGCAACCAGCTGATGATAAAGAAAGAAAGCTATGCACATTGGCTAAATCTCTGTGTACGTACCCAGAACAGAGGTATTTAAGAACACAGAACGCTCTTTGTGATCTGGACTGGACCCAGGAAAGGGTGTGCCCCATCCAAACAGATCAACCTGAAATGGATCAGAGAAATCATTGAACAGGCATAAAAGAGAAAAAGGAGTAAAGTGACCCCAAATGCTCACCCAACAAGAGCAGTGGCAGGGGCTGGTTGGCAGACTTGGCCTGGGGAGCAAGCACACTGCACTAGCCCATAAGTAGCGGCTGTCACGTCTCACGGGAGATTCCTATTATTCAGTGTTAGTGTTGGTCTTTCCAAGGTGCGGAGTCTAACGAATCCCCCGGTCTTCACCAAGATCTGCAGCGAAGAGTCGCCGGGTCAGATACACTGGTGCTCAGATAGTGGAGTGAACAGTAAAGAAAGCCGGGTCAGATACACACGAGCACAGGAAGCAGGGTAGTCAGTATGGATAGCCGGGTCAGATACACACGAGCACAGGAAGCAGGGCAGTCAGTATGGATAGCCGGGTCAGCTACACAGGAACACAGGCAGTTTCTTACAGTGGCCCATTCTTAAAGGTTTTCGGTACAATGTATATTCATCAATATAAAAGAGGCTATTTTAGTGTTGCTTAACCCAGTGATACTTTATTATTACAAATGATAAATCCTAAATAATGAAAATAAATAAAGCAACAAAACACAAACCCCACTTTATATTGCATTTTATTTTTTATATATTCTCCCTACAGCACCTTTTTCTACACACCTGGCTGATTACACAACAATAAGAGCAACAAATAACAGATATGTCTGTTCAATCATCACACTACTGCCCCCTTCATCACACCGCTGCCCCTTATTACTGAGCCCCCATCACACTATGACCTCATCACACTGTCCTCCTCTGCCCACATGCTTTACACACACATATACCCTCTGCCCACATGCTTTACACACACATATACCCTCTGCCCACATGCTTTACACACACACATATACCCTCTGCCCACATGCTTTACACACACATATACCCTCTGCCCACATGCTTTACACACACATATACCCTCTGCCCACATGCTTTACACACACATATACCCTCTGCCCACATGCTTTACACACACACACACACACATACATATACCCTCTGCCCACATGCTTTACACACACATATACCCTCTGCCCACATGCTTTACACACACATGCACCCTCTGCCCACATGCTTTACACACACATATACCCTCTGCCCACATGCTTTACACACACAAGCACCCTCTGCCCACATGCTTTACACACATAAGCACCCTCTGCCCACATGCTTTACACACACAATCACCCTCTGCCCACATGCTTTACACACACATGCACCCTCTGCCCACATGCTTTACACACACACATGCATCCTCTGCCCACATGCTTTACACACACATGCACCCTCTGCCCACATGCTTTACACACACATGCATCCTCTGCCCACATGCTTTACACACACATGCACCCTCTGCCCACATGCTTTACACACACACAAATACCCTCTGCCCACATGCTTTACACACACATGCACCCTCTGCCCACATGCTTTACACACACATGCACCCTCTGTCCACATGCTTTACACACACAAGCACCCTTTGCCCACATGCTTTACACACACATATACCCTCTGCCCACATGCTTTACACACACATGCACCCTCTGCCCACATGCGTACATAGTACAAACAGTAAACCATACAGGGTTAAACAGTACAGAATAGTAAACACAAAGTACCAGTGCTTCAGAAACTCCGGGACAGACAAATGGAGTAAGGACGGAGCAGAAGAACAGGTTTGGAGACACGAGGGAAGAAGTGCCCTGCTCAAACGAGCTTACATCCTAAGGGAGGGTGGACGAAACAGACGAAACAGACACAAGAGGGAGTGGTGATACCAGGGGAGAGAGGGAAGAGCGAGCAGAGTAGGTGAGGGGTTAGGTGGATGATTGAGAGGCTTTAAGGAACAGGTGAGTTTTAAGTGCTCGTTTGAAGGAGCACAGCTTGGGAGCGAGATGGATGGATTCCAGTGTAGGGGGGCAGCTCGGGAGAAGTCTTGGATTCTGGAGTGGGAAGTGGTAATGAGAGTGGAAGAGAGGCGACGGTCAGTGGCAGAGCGCAGGGATCGGGCAGGAGTGTGAATGGTGAGGAGGTCAGAGATGTAGGGGGCAGTAAACTGGGAGAGAGCTTTGTAAGTGGTGGAAAGGAGTTTGAAGAGGATTCTGTAGGGGATGGGGAGCCAGTGTAGGGCGAGGCAGAGAGGGAAAGCAGAGGAGGAGCGGCGTGAGAGAAAGATGAGTCGAGCAGCCGCATTGAGTACAGAGCGGAGGGGGGCGAGATGAGAGAGGGGGAGGCCAGTGAGGAGAAGGTTGCAGTAGTCGAGGCGGGAGATGATGAGTGCATGGATGATGGCTTTGGTGGTGTCTTGTGAGAGGAAGGGTCGGATGCGGGCTATGTTGCGAAGTTGGAGTCTACAGGCTTGGGCAAGGAATTGGACATGGGGGGCAAAAGAGAGAGAGGAGTCAAGGGTGACACCCAGGCAACGGAGCTGGGTAACAGAGGAGATGGTGGTGTTGTTAACAACGATAGAGAGGTTGTGGTGGGAGGGGAGTTTGGGGGGAGGAAAGACAATGAATTCATTTCTGGAGATGTTAATTTTGAGAAAGCGGGAGGACATCCAGGAGGAGATGGCAGAGAGGCAGTCAGATACGCGAGAGATAAGGGAGGAAGAGAGATCAGGAGAAGAGATGTAGAGTTGAATGTCGTCAGCATACAGGTGATACTGAAGACCAAAGGAGGAGATGAGCGCACCAAGGGAGGAAGTGTATAGCAAAAAGAGTAAAGGGCCGAGGACAGAGCCCTGGGGGACACCTACTGGGAGTGGGGAGGGGGGGGAGGAAGAGCCAGACATGGAGACAGAGAAGGTGTGGCTAGCGAGGTAGGAGCAGAACCAGGCATGGACGGAACTGGAGAGGCTGAGAGAGAGAAGAGTTTGCAGAAGGAGGGGATGGTCCACGGTGTCAAAGGCCGCGGAGAGGTCAAGGAGGATGAGTAAGGAGAAGTGACCCTTAGATTTGGCTGAAAGGAGGTCGTTGGTAACTTTGGCCAGGGCAGTTTCAGTGGAGTGGAGGGAACGGTATCCAGATTGGAGAGGGTCAAGGAGGGAATTGTCCGAGAGATATCTGGTGAGGCGACAGCAGACTATCCACTCAAGAAGTTTGGAGGCGTAGGGGAGACGTGAGATGGGGCGGTAGTTGGCGACAGAGATGGGGTCAAGATTGGGTTTTTTGAGGATCGGAGAGATAAGAGCGTGTTTAAATGAGGAGGATACTACACCGGAGGAGAGTGATAGGTTAAAAAGGTGTGCCAGGTAGAAGCAGGCAGTGGGAGAGAGAGAGCGAAGGAGGTTAGAGGGGATAGGGTCGAGAGGACAGGTGGAGGGTGGAGAGGAAAGAATAAGGGAGCGGACTTCTTCGTCTGATGTGGGGCAGAAGGAGCACCAGAGTTGATTGTTGGATGGGGGTGGAGCGATGAGGACAGCTGGTGAGGGTTTAGAAGCGGAGATGTTAAGTCTGATGGCTTCAATTTTAGAAGAGAAAAAAGTGGCGAAGTCAGCAGCAGAGAGGGACAGAGGGACCGGAGGGGGAGGGGGAGAGAGGAGGGAGTTGAAGGTGGCAAAAAGGCAGCGGGGATTAGAGGACTGAGAGGAGATGAGGGTCTTGAAGAAGGGACTTTAGTGTAAATCAACAGGCCATACAGCAAATACCCATATAAAAGCTTTGGTCTTATGAATGCTGACATGTTTCTCACTGCTTCAAATGCATAAAGATAAAAGAAAGAGGTTTGTGTTTTAAAACCTTAAATCTTAGACCCTCGCTGCAGCCTATATCAACGATGAGTAAGTCCGATCTGCATTTTAGCACAAATGCAAATAATATACTGTCATCTCTGAACCAGAGCTTTTGATATTAACTACCTGCATTCCCATATGTCTCATAAGGACAACAGTATATAAAAGATATTTATTCGGACAGTCCATGCTATTTATAAAATTCTTAATTTTCAAACCTAAATAAGGATTTTTGGACTGAGGTAAACACTTCTTTAGGATTTCTATGGGCAATGCTGATGATGTGTTGAAGGACTTCTTTGAAGACACATCAGCCTAATGAGCATTACACTGATGCTGTGATTAATTTCCTTTGATGTTATCTTTATTGTTATTTCTTATATATTTTAGAATTTTGGAACATTTTTAGCAAAGTCTGTCAGGACACAGGGTGATAGGGCAGGAGCCAACTAAATAATTTAATACTACAGATAACTACAATAACACATTGTATATTTATGTGTATATATATATATATATATATATATATACTTTAAACAACACTCAGTGCTCCTCAACCTGCAACCATTACCCCGGTGTTCCATAACAAGTGACCCACAAGATGACACTGCAGGAGATGGTATAAATCTGCCAATTGCCGCCTCGACAAAGAGTTGCAGGTCCGATAGGATGGGATGGTTAGTCTCCATAAAGCGGTTTGCTCATTCCAAGACTTCCCTTCTAAAGTGATACATCAAAAACAGTACCTGTTTCTTTGGGTCACTAACGAGACTAGGTCCAGAGGGAATATATGAAACACCAAACATCAGAAGAGCGCTAAGTTGGTAAAGGTGCCCCTCAAAGATAGGTGATGGCTTGGACTGGAGACCCTAGGCCAGAAGTGGCTTGGACTGGGCACACTTGGAGGAGGACCCGGACTGGGCGGACGCCTTGGCAGGAGGCCCGGACTGGGCGGACGACTTGGCAGGACAGCACTGTGAGGAGCCTCAGAGCGGACAGCACTGTGAGAATCCTCAGAGCGGAAGCACTGTGAGAACAAAAATATAACAACAGAGCACTAGCTCCGTAGCCAACAATCAACTGGCTTGCTGCTAATAGTGGAGATTTCCAACCTCCTAGATATGCCACAAAAACAACAATACTACAGAGCACAGCCAATGCACAAAGGATATGAGTGACAAATATAATAAACTTGGTCACATATGTATATAAATGTACACAATACAGTGGTCAATAATCAAAGAATGTGGCTTGAACATATATATTAACAACAGATGGTGCAAAACATGATTGAAAAGAAATTATATGCTCAGGGTATCCTGATTTTGATATCCTTTTGTGCAATTCTATATAGTCTCTATATTCCGGGTGTGTCTGAGGTGGTCCAACACCATACATATCCTGTCCCACAAATGAGGATCCGTATGCATATATAAACGGAAGAAAAAACACGATCAGCATCCAATATGAATACCCCAAGTGAAGAGAAATCTGCTACTTACACATAAGTAAGGAGAGTCCCTCCTATCCCTGTTTAGTCAGAAAAAGTCAGCTGACGTTGTTGTCTAACAGAACCGAAGTAGGCGGGACCAGTACACATGTAGAATGGCACGCTCGTGATAGCAGCTTCTCCACAAAGCTAACAAGCAGGGCAGCAGATTCCAACACAAGTAACTTTATTGAAACAAATGTTCGTTACAACTGTCACAATCAACAGCATATATTATGCAAGGCTCTGCAAAGCCATCTGAATGAATAGTAGAAGGATGGATATAACAGCTCAATGCGTTCTAATAAACAGAACTTTTTCAAGAGCACTGTGAGAAGCCTCAGAGCAGACAGCACTAAGTTTCAACTCAGACTGAACTGTATTAACTGGCAACTCGAGCTGAACCGAATAAAGTGGCAACTCGAGCTGGACCATACTGACTGGCAACGTCTCTGGAGCAGGTTGTAGAGGCAGCGCCCTCCTTGGAGAAGGCTGTAGGGGCAGCACCCTATCTGGAGCAAGATGTAGGGGCAGCACCCTCTCTGGAGCAGGCTGTAGGGGCAGCACTCTCTCTGGAGCAGGCTGTAGCTCAAGAACAGAGGCAGCGGCTGACGACTCGGAACTGGAGGCAGCGGCTGACGACTCGGAACTGGAGGCAGAGGCTGACGACTCGGAACTGGAGGCAGCGGCTGACGACTCGGAACTGGAGGTAGAGGCTGACGACTCGGAACTGGAGGCAGCGGCTGACGACTCGGAACTGGAGGCAGCTGCTGACGACTCGGAACTGCAGGCAGAGGCTGAGGGCTCGAAACTGGAGGCAGCTGCTGACGACTCGGAACTGGGGGCAGCGGCTGGCGACTCGAAACTGGAGGCAGCTGCTGACGACTCGGAACTGGAGGCAGCGGCTGACGACTCGGAACTGGAGGCAGCGGCTGACGACTCGGAACTGGAGGCAGCGGCTGACGACTCGGAACTGGAGGCAGCGGCTGACGCTTCGGAACTGGAGGCAGCGGCTGGCGACTCGGAACTGGAGGCAGCGGCTGGTGACTCGGAACTGAAAGCAGCGGCAGGCGACTCAGAACTGGAGGCAGCTGCTGGCGACTCGGACACAGTGGTGGAGACTCAGGACCGGACACAGTGGTGGAGACTCAGGACTGGACACAGTGGCAGGAGGATGAGGACCAGACACAGTGGCAGTAGACTAAGGAACGGAGGTAGAGGATGGCAACTCAGAGCTGGAGGCAGAGGATGGCACCTCAGAACAGGAGGAAGAGGATGGCACCTCAGAACAGAAGGCAGAGGATGGCACCTCAGAACAGGAGGCAGAGAATTGGTCCTCAGAACAGGAGGCAGAGGCTAGGACCTCAGTACAGGAGGCTGCAGCAGGGATCTCAAGACAGGTGGCTGGAGCTAGCGCCTCAGGACAAACAACTGGAACTGGCACCTTGGGACTGGCGGCAGAAACTGGAACCTCAGGGCAGGAGGCAGGAACTTGCACCTCAGGGCAGGCGGCAGGAACTGGCACCTCAGGGCAGGCGGCAGGAACTGGCACCTCAGGTGAGGCAGCAGGAACTGACGCCTAAGGGCTGGCGGCAGGAACTGGCATCTCGAGACAGGTAACTGGGGCTTGGCAGATTGGGCCTCATCCCAGGGAGCAGAACAGGCTGAAATGTGGCAATGGGAAGTAAAGCGCAAACAAATCCAGAATGTGAAGGGGAAAAAAACTGAAGACGGATCTGTAGGCTGTCGTGGTCTGCAGAGAGGACAGTCTTGTAAGAAGAGAACATTACTGGCACAGTAGAGACATAATTTGTTAGTTTTTCTGCGCTTTTCTTTCTCTTCAGTCAGGTGGGGGCGTGGACCACCTGTGAACCTGGAGTTTGTTACTCCGTGGTTCTGGGCAAACTGAAAATTAGTAATAGCACTTATTAAGAGGTGTGGTTTGCATAGACTCAGCTGCAGAGTAAGTTGATTGAGGCAAATTAGCAGTATTTAAATTGTGTGAAACAAAATCTGACAGTCTCCTTAGTGAGTCCATAAGTAGGGCAGAAAACTGAGCAAGCTGAGATCATAGTAAAATAGTGTCTGCTTGTAGAGTCTGTAGCAGAGGCTGTTCAGTAGTTAGTGAGGCAGACATGTTGCAGGAGGAAACAAATGAAAAACAATTGGAGAAAATCTGAAACAGGATCTTCACGCAGCTCCAAAGCTGTCTTTTTGGCTGGCCATACTGTCACGCTTCAAAGTGAGTAACAGCTACGGAGCCCAGGATGTGATAAAAAATATAGGTGTTTATTGATCAAAATTCAGATAAATAGTATGCACCAAATAATGCTGAAACTGCACAGGAATATCAGAGATGACTGGATACTGGTAGAAGGAGTACTGCAGATACAGGAGGAATGGTGAGATGAAGAGGGATCCGGAGTAGAGATAAAAAGTTCAAAAACACAGCAGAACCAGGAGACAAACCAAAGGGGAAGGCAGCCAAACAACAATGACCAGCACAGGAGAGAGAGAGAGGCAGACATAAGTAGGTAACACCCAGGTGCAGGAGATAATAAATGAGACAGGTTAACCCCTAGTACTAATGAAGGAAAAGCACAATTGCAGCATCTCTGGTGAGTAGAGGTACTGCCATAATATATACAATGCACACAATAATAAAGTCCAAAGTCCAGAAGGCAGGAGCTGCCAAGCAAAGCAACATACATTGCAGAGAGCTGCAGCAGATCCTGACAGGAACCTTCTGTATTTTTGTGAGAATATTATTAATTCTTTTTTTGAAAGATTGAATTTGATTTGGCAAAAGGACATCCAAGATGAAATGGCAGAAATAGCAGTCAGTAACGTGAGACAACACAATTGGTGAGAGATCAGGAGAGGATAGATAAATTTGTGTATCATCTGCATAAAGACGATACTAAAATCCAAAGGAGCTTATTAGTTTTCTAAGAGAAATGGTGTAGATAGAGAATAGCAGAGGAACTAGGACTGAGCCTTGTGGTACTCCAACTGATAAAGGAAGCGGAGTGGAGGTTGTTCCAGAGAAATTAACACTGAAAGAACAATTAGACAGGTAGGTTGAGAACCAGGATAGGACAGTGTCTTGAAGACCTAGGGATTGTAGCGTCTGTATGAGGAGAGAGTGCTCAACAGTGTTGAATGCAGCAGAAAGATCCAGGAGAATTAGAAAAAAGAAATCACCTTTAGTTTTAGCTGTGATCAGATCATCGACAACCTTGGTCAGCACAGTCTCTGTGGAGTATTGAGAGTGAAAGCCTGATTGAAGAGGATCCAATAGGTTGTTTACAGAAAGGAAATGTGTGAGGCAAGTGTAGGCAATTCTCTCAAGAAGTTTGGCGAGGCATGGGAGCTGAAAGATGGGCCAGTAATTTGAGAGAGAGTTTGGGTCAGAATTTAGATTTTTTTTAGAATAGGAGTAATCACTGCGTGCTTGAATAGTGATGGAAAGATACCAGTAGAGGGAGATAGATTACAGATTTTAGTCAAAGGTGGAATGAGCACAGGAGACAGGGACCTACCAATTTGTGAGGGAATGGGATCAAAAGGACAGGAGGTAGAGCAGGAAGACAAGAAGACAGTAGAAACTTCATCTTCATTTGTGGGATCAAATGAAGAGAGGGTGTCAGAAGATGCTGGGAAGGAATTGAGCTGATTGCTAGTTGAGGGAGATGATACCATTTCAAGTCTGATCAAATCATTCATAAAGTAAATGGGTTTTCTTTACTAGTCCAAGTTATTGGAAAATTATGATGTCCCAGCAAAGCGCTGTAGATTGTTTCCTTGGACTTGCTGATCCCGTCCACTTTGGCCACAGTTGGCTTCCCAGTTTCCAGAGCAACACCTGATGGAGCACAGATTTCTGTCAGTAAGATGTAGAAGTAAAGATTGATATCAGAGGCAGGAACTGGATCAAGAACCCAGAAGTCTCTACCTCAGGCCTTTTGAAAGAGACAAAATTTCCCTTGTTGGAAAGCCCACCTTGCAGGGTTAATCACAGGTCAGTGGTGCTGGTATTGATTGGGATGTGTTGATGGGATGGAGATGAGCAGGGACCAAGATTTTCTCCTTGTACAGTCCTCACTCCTGCTGAGTTGGTGCCTCACTATATATCAAAATCCAGGGGAGAACAATAGGGGTCTAAACTGGTAAATGATCATCCTGATCCCAGTTCATGAAGACTCTTCGTTTTAACCCCTTACTCATAGTTGCCTACTCTCCTGAAATGCCCGGGAGACTCATACATTTCTGGGAGTTCTCCCAGACTCCTGGAAGAGCAGGGCAACCACCCACATCCTGCCCATTTCGTGAGTGGGTCGGGGTGGGGCTCAAGAATGCGATTCACAATGAATTGCATCATCCTGTCCCGCCCCCTACTGTAATAGGCTTAAATGGTGATGTTTAGTGATATTTAGGGGTCTATTGACGCGATTCACGTGACTACACCTCTAAGACACGGCAGCGAAATCTCAGAAGTAAGTAAGTGCGCCCTTACTAGCATTTATGACAAAGAAGGGGCTGTAGCAGCTGCTAACTTCCAGTGGCTGTGATGAGAGGGGATTGAGGCCAGGAAAGTGACCATTTTGTAGTCTGATACAATGAAGGGGATGAATAGGTTATTTAAGAATACAGCTGGATTTCTCTTTTTATCCAGTGTTTGTCCATAGTTCAAAATTGCAGAGAGAATGGTAATAAAACTGGAACACAAAATAATACGTAAACAAACAGTCCATATACACACACTTCATATAAAATGTTCAAAGTGACCGGTGGTCATCACTTTTCCGAAGCTATAAAACCCCGATAGGATGAAACCGAAGACCTCATCGCCGACTCACCGAAAACACTGACACCTTCAAACGCAGACTTTCCTCAACTGCGGCACCTGAAGAACTTGGCAGCAGGAGATGACGTCACCTTGAAGAAACTGAATGTGATCTGAGTTCTTAAGGTAGTAATTTAAGGAGGAGCCACCTGTATCATTACTAAAGCATGTACCTTGTACAGGCGGCGCCTCCTTAAAGTACTACCTTAAGAAGTCAGACTGGGAAAGTATTGTCGGGTTTTACAGCTTCGGAAAACAGCACCAAACCCAAAGTGACAGATGGTCAGATGGTGCTTATCAGATAGATCTCGTCACAAAGTGACAAAATCTAGTTTCCAAAATATATGTTGCTTCATTATATTATTTATTCAAATCCTCTGTTTTAATAGATTGTATCAGAATGATTATATTATTGAGAGATGTCTAAATGAAAGTACATTTTTTCTTCTATTATCTTGTTCAGATTCAGAATTGTTGTTACTCATAGCTGCAGCATCACAGGAATATTTATTGTGTAACATAATTTATTTATTGTCACTTATTTTTTGAGAGAGTGCTTATTATTTTTGATACTTCTATTCAAATGCCACAATCTTGCCATGCAAATCCATTAGCAGAAGCATGAAACAAGAGCTGAGGGCAAATAAACATTGTAACATAGGAAAACATTTATCTTGCACATGTTAATTCTACTCATTCATCAACGACTTCCACTAAAATGTAAACATATAAATAATAAATACTAGTGTTATCTAAAATGATATCACAAATGTTTTAAATTGAACTTCTATTACAAATTTATACCTTGAGAAATAGGATTATGGAACAGAATGCTTTGTTTCTGAATTGTTTGTGTAACATTTTGCTTTTAAGGCTTCAGTAAAGTAAAAACAAACAAATATTAAAAAAACAAAAATTAATAAATACAATTATTCCTGGTGTTTTGCAGAGAATTGTTGTAAAATTGGTGTAAAATCAGTCATGTGATTCTGTTTCACTGAACTTAGCCCTTGTGTGATTGTCAAACATTAATTTAAAATAATAGTTTTTCCAATTGAAATTATGTAGCAAATGTGAAATTAGGAAATTTGTAAATTCATGGTCATGGTATATCTTTTTTTTGTATGTTCTTTCATTATTCAAACAAAATTATCCAAAAAATGTATTTGATTCCATTACAATTTAAAATGAATGATAGATGAAGAAACTCTTTTGCCTTTTTTATTTCATCTTTTCAGACTGTAGATGCCTCTTGCATTATAAAGCCTTGAATTATAAGTATATCTACGTCTGACCTTGTAGTGTCAATGAAAGAAGAGAGAATGGAAGTCTGGAAATGTGCAATATGCAGGAAATTCAATCCAACTGATCTAGAACTCAGATAGCAAAGAAGAGCCTGTTATCAGAGTAGCTCAATTTGACTATGCCCCATTAATGCTGCAGACAGAAAAAGCTTCATCTCGACACAACAAATTTTCCACTTTCCACTTTTCCATCACCTTTAAGTAACATTTTATTTTGTACTTTTCCATTGTGCATCTTTCTAGCACAAGTGACACAAGGCCTCTGCCACACAACAGTCATAATTTTAGTGCTGCTACAAATCATCTTTTACATGGGAAAAGAACATAATGAACAAAGTTCCTTTTGTTTTAATGATACTGGAACATTCCTGTGTGATTTTTTAGTTCAGTCAACATAATGTTTAATTTTTAATGAAAGAAAGTGTCTACTTGGTTACTGTAGTTTAGTGTAAATTTTGCACCCAAATGCAGTGTTAAAAAACAAGGCTTAATCTATATATATCGAGACCTGGGGCTAGATATTATGCAAATCTTATTCTGAATATTAAACTGTTTTTTTTTCATTGATTCTTCTCTCCCCAATTTCTTCCATAGTATTAATAATGGCACAATTGCTATGAAACAAATCGCTTCTATCACCAACAACTAATAAATGCTTCTAATAAAGCTTTTCTCTGCAAGATCTGGTGGAGCAACTGTGAGTATGGTTGAGCTTCAACAATTTATATTATATATGTTACCTTAGAAGGGGTATGAACTACAGACCATAATAAGCCTGACTGCACTGAAAGACAGCAATTACATATTGTATAAGTGAATGGAGTGCTAGTACAAAACAGTGATGGATTTGTATCATTCTTTATTTTGATTGGTCACCACAACAATATAGCAGTACATTAACGGAGCCAAATAAGTCAAGATAGATCATGTTTTTACAGAGATACTCACACTGCAAATCTAGTAGTAACAACAAAAATGTTATAAACTGAAACGCTCCTGAGTATGACATAGAAAGAGAGCTGGAAAGGATGGCAGCTGTAGCTGGAGGACGTACAGGACTAATTGTAGGATTACGGCTTATTTATCTTCCTTCATAAAGAGGTGTGATGGGTGTTTTGAAGTATGTATGGGTACTAGAAGGAGAGCATACTTTAGTCGGAGCAAGAGCAAATGGAAGGTGATTCTGCCTATCGCATGTGGTCCAAGGGGAATGCAGGGATTATGAGGGGTTGGGTACGTTTTTCCGCCTACAAGAACAACTACAGAAAAATTACGATGGTGACCACAATTGATTTACAATACTAATCCATTTTTGTTTTTAATGGTGAAACTTGATGATCTAGAGAACTGCCATAGGAGAGATAGTCTGTGCTTTATAGGCATAACAAAGATGTAGAGTGTCCTGAATTAATAGAACGCTTCAACTTTGCTTACTTAACACCCTAAATGTTGTAACAAATGAGGGCATTGTACAAATCGAAGAGTCCCACTGTATGGGTCCAGAGAGAGGGCCTAGAAACTAGACAGGTGAATTCAAAATGCTTTAATTTTAAACACAAAGAAAATATTCTGGTGGTTTACAGGAAAGCCCGATTTCTTGCTATAAAAGGGAAAACAATCCTAATTTTCCAAATTCCTCATCATCAACATATTCTTTTAAAAGTGAAGGGACTCTACCCTCCTATGTAAAGCTTTTTATGATCATACTTTACCCTATAAAGCTAAAAGTAATAATAGATGTTTAATGATTGCAAATCATCTAGAGAGCACCCAAAATTGTTTAATTAGCCTATTCCACCACATAGATGATACATTAAAATATTAATCATCTTTGTTATTATGGCTCTGCATATAAGCAAGTACCTTGAGTTCTAACTTGGTGGAAGTTAAAGATGAAAATCTAGAACTCTACATTATGGTTGGTTACCTTAAATGTTCTATTTTATTTGTTTACCCCATTTTTATAATCTTGTTCTTTGCAAGCTACACTCATCCCAATCGAGTCCCTAAGCTCCAGCATGACTCTTCTTTATTGATTCCTGACAACCGTATGATCAACATACTGAGCTGGGACAATTTGATTCACTGAAAACAAAAACAAATACCTGATGTCAAATCATAAAGAATTTTGGACATTGGATGACATCAACCACACCCACACAGCATGACCCAACATCAATAAAATCCTCAAACATTGGAATAATGTTATGGAATGTTATCTGGCCTCAATTCCTCATCAAAGAGAAACAAGCTCTTACACACCTTAAATGCTTATATCCAGATATAGTTTTTCTTCAAGAGACTCATTGGAACATACCCCACAAATATTTTTTAAAGAGTACTAGAGCCAACATTTGCATACAAACTTTGACTCTTCCCTCCTACCTATCAACAAAATAAATATTTCCAGTCATATATAAGAGCCAAATGGTCAAAATTTGTTGACAATAACCTTCATCACTGGGATAACCCAGTGCTGTTCTGGACTCAAATCTTGACATGCACAACAAAAGCAAACCCAACACACCATACACACCATATGCATCGAAGACATCATCCAGTTCTACAGATCGGACAATAATGTTGGGGAATTTCTAGCACACATGGAAAAAATCCCAAAATATCCAGCCACAAGTGAATATCTTCTCAAGATAATTGTAAACAATTCCATACATACAACAGAATCCTATACAATTCTCCACCCATGAATGAAAAACTGCTTCAAAAATCAAATCTTCCCAAATTTACCACTTTTCAAAAAGAAAATCTTAATATGTTTTCAGAGAAGAGGAAGTTGGCTGGGCAATCAGCAATACCCATACCAAAAGAAAGCCCCAAGTGCACACAGTATAAACAGAGACTATAACAAGGACTCAAGATGTAATGCAGACTTTGACCAACCTTTTCCAAGACATACACAAAATTCAAATCCCATTCCTGAACCTTAATGAGGCATATACCATTCCTTCCTACAAAATATCTTCAAAACATTTACCTTTTCATTAAATACCTGTATAATGACTCACAGACCTCATTTATAAACATTAACAGGAATTAGGAAAGTTCAAAGGAAACAGACAGGGATGTCCTTTAGCATTTGTACTGTTTAACATGGCAAACAGCCCACTCATCTGAATCCTCCGCACTTTCCAAGAGATCCACATTGATCAAATCAACATAAATTGGTCTTGTCAGGTCACTCTGACCTCATTACTTTTCCCTCTTCACACCTCCCGTCTTGGTCAACTCATCTGCTCATTTGGCTCTCTAACTCTCTCTTCTCCCATGTTTGTTGGGTGGCTGGAGGCTACATAATCCTCAACATTCAAAACTGAGTTAATCGCCACCGATCAGTGTCACATCCCTTCCTCCTATATCCCTTAAACTTGATGATGTTGACCTCTCCCCTGTTCCACATGCATGCTGCCTGGGGTCATCATTGACTCCTGTGAGGATACCACCCTTAGCTGGGATGACAGTTACCCTCTGTGGGAATCAACTCACTCGGATAGACCAGAATATATCCAAAATAAGGCTTTATTACAACAGCACAATACCACAAGACGTTCACAGAATACAGGGTAAATGGTAGCATGTATCCTTCAGCAGCCTCTTGCAGTCAGCACTCCAAAGTAATAATCCCAATCTCTTTCAGAGTCTTATCCTACCGCAATATTACCAATACCGATTAGCAAAACAGTTACGCTGTAGCCCAGCCTAGGTTACTAGCTCACACAGACCATGTCCTAGTAGGGTTTCCTCCAATGGCACCATGATGCCTGGCCTTTTCGCTGATGTCTTGTACACCAGGATCCTCCAAGCTAGAATAGCTCTCTTGGCATTCTCCACTCCCTATATTCGTCACTGTATACACAGGAAGTAGGGTCAAATATCTCAAACCCCCCCCCATCCCTTACAGCAGGGGTCTCGCAGTGGACACTTTAGCTGCTAGACATACAGTCTCTGTCACCTTGATTATACAATGGAATGGCTTGACTCAATTAGCCATTTGGCTGAACACACTAAACAAAGGGTTACAATATAACATCAAGGAATGACACTTCACACTTGCGTGAAACAACAAGACATTTGACACATGGTATCTGCAACATTGCACAATCTGAGTCTGTGATATATTTTGATACAATAACATTTATATTGATACATATTGATACATTTCCCAATGCTATTTCAGCCAGTATATTACTGTGGAGGCACATTGCATATCATCTAGAAGTTCTAACCTAATTACCTCTCAGATTACCTGTTGACCTACCTAATTAACATGGGCTGCCAGTTAGTTAACTCAGACATTGTTCTGATTACAAACCAAATCTAAGCTGCCCCTCATAACAATGGACATTTGAGACAAATGGCAATTATATAAGCTAACATAAACAAAATGACTTCTGCCGTCCTGTTATTTCACACAGTATGGCAATATTCTTTATATATCTAAGACATACAATATTGCAGGTAATAGCAAGGGCAAAATGTACCTAATAACATTAAATAATAATACACATAATACACTGATGCTCTGGTGTATATATTTAGACGGACAATAATTAAAAAGTACATTAAACTGTTGAAAATGGGTGATGAATTAAAAGTTTTCAGTCCAGTAGCACCCCGTTTCCTCACAACTCCACCCTCAATTTCACTCCCCACACCCTGTCACCTCCATGCTTGTAACATTGCCAAGATTCACTCTTTCCTCTCCATGGATGTCAACAAGACCATTGTAGATATTATTATCATCCCCTTAATTATTACAATATCCTTTTCTCTGGCCTTGCAATAAGCAATACATAGGCAGAACAATACAACCATTGAAAACAATATATGAACTTATTAGAAATATCAAAGGGGGATTTGACAAACACAATCTGTCACACCACTACAAATAATCACTACAAACAATCACAGATTTGCGACCCTAAAGGTACACAATACATAACATTTCAATGAACTGGAGAGGGGGTGATTTCATTATAAAATATCAACATGTCAGAGACCAATGGATATACTACCTTAAGACCCTCACACCTGATTGCCTAAATGTGGAGTTTGAAGTACTGTCATTAATTAGTCATTTTGTTCCTCAAGGCTAAGTCTAAACAGTTGTTCTAGTCAGCTGTGTTTAGGTTAGGGTTACTGTACCTGTGTAGTGTATGGGTGCAGGCACCGGACTTATAGTTATGCGCCCATATATACATTATTATAAGAACATCCAGAGGGAATTGATGGGCGGTCAGCACTGTTTTAGTTTGGGTTGCAATAATCAGTTGTCCAGTTCTCAGCGTATGCCGATTTTAGTACATAAAGCTTGTTCCATAACAATGTGCAACATCTCACTCAGGAGGTTCGGCATACATCAATTATTGTGATGAGTTTATACACATTGCGTCCCTAACAGCTAAGACCAAACCTCCTTGCGAGGGTCATTGGTGAAGACCAGGGGGCGCGTTAGACTCTGCGACTCCAAGTTCAGTAGTGCTAACTCCGGTAAGTGTACTCTATCCTATACCCGATCGTGACAATCTATTTTTTTGTTTCCCTCTTTAGAAATCCAATGCCAATCACTTTTTTCTGCAGTAGACCAAATAGAAATGTCAAATAAATCTATCAATAAGCAGCTGCCACAATGGTAATGAATTGGGTCAATACGAAATTAGCCAATCAAAAGCAGCTGCTTACTGCTGCTGATAGTCATAGTCATCATTGTGTATTATTGCACCAGCAGAAAATACACCCCTTGACAGGCGTATCTATGTTCACATCTAATTGAATCCCATTTCCATGAAATCGTCCTTATTGTACTCGGCTTGCACTTGTCCGCCTCTTCCCCCCATTATGCTTCTCCAGGTGTATGGAGATACAAGTCAACAATATGTATAAAACTAGATATATACAGATTTAGCGTGCAGATGCACAGTACAAAAATTATTATTGTATGTAGAAAAAACAAAAACAGTTCAACTATAAATATGCCCCAAAATTTTTATTTAGAACTGATAGCTTTCTCCTGACTAGGCTTTAGAACATTGGGTCTATCTGCCTGAGGCATATTTTCAATTGAACATTTACCCGTCATTGTTTAGAACCTCCAATTGTATTGGGTGTGGAGTCATTAAAAATAGGAATTTTATTTCAGGTCTAATGTGAGATAACGGGTATGAGTCATTAAGGAGCATAAAAAAGGAGTAACTTTGCACCTGGATAAAATCATATTGCATTGGAGGGGGAAGTACATTTAAACTGTGGGGACAGGTTTATAGTTAGGGGTAGGGCATGTCCTAGATCAACTTTAAATTTCAGTGTAAAAATAAAGCTATCAAGTATCTGTGTGCTAGATGAAAAAACAGCCAGTATTTAGCTTACGTGCAAAATAATAAACTAAAGTGCACCCCTGGTATTGTAACATGGTTTGTCCCTGAGAACATTTACTCCTCTTTTTGGCCTTACTTTTCTTAATGACTCAGGTCCAACATGTTTATTTTTGGAGCTGGTAAGTGCCCACCTTAATCAAATTTTCTAACTATTTTAGGGGCATCCTATTGCATTGTTTTTGAAGCATCTGAGGGAATCATTCATTGAGAATTAACAGTTTACTTCCTCCAGGATCTCTGAGAACACTTGTGCTAGTTAGCTCACTGGGGCATTATGACTCGGTTCAATGTATTTACATGTTCAGAGTTCAAGACAAGCTGTTGAAACAAAGTTACTTTTTAGGGTAACCACTCAGCTATAATAATCATATATATGACTAAACAGTAAGTTATTCTATTTTGGCAAAAGCAATAAATACTATTTGCACACTTTTACACATTGAAGTGTCAGCTGTAATTAAGTAATGCTTAAAATTCTACATTTTCAAAATTTTAACTTTATAGAGTATGGTGAGTAGAATTTTGGGTGAGGAAAAGGCTGCGCTGATGATTAATAACTATTATTATTATTATTATTATTATTATTATTATTATTATTAATAATAATAATAATAATAATAATAATAATAATAATAATAGTGTACATTATGTATTAAATACTTGCAACAAATCATATAATATATGTATATATTTTTATTTTATAATTATATTTTAATTTTAGCAATTTAAGAAAACATCTGGAAGGATGAAATTACTGGCCTCTTCTCTAGTCCTGGCAGGGTCCGACTGGCCTGCCGGGGAGCCGGGGTATCCCCCGATAGGCCCCGCCCCTGGTCACTCCCCGCTTCATTGGTGGTTAGAGTGGGTACTTTAAAAAAAAATACTCACATGATCGCGACAGAAGGCAGAAGAACAGAAGAAAAGAAAGAAGCCGATAGAAAAGGTAAGTAAAAGAACAGAAGCAAGGGGGAGCAAAGGCAGCATGTCAGAGTGTGAAGAGGGGCAAAGACAGCATGGCACAGTGTAAAGAGGGGCAAAGGTACCTTGGCACAGTGTGGAGAGGGGCAAAAGCAGCATGGCAATGTGTGAAGAGGGGAAAAGGCAGCATAGCAGAGTGTGAAGAGGGGCAAAGGCAGAATGGCAGAGTGTGATGGGGAGCCAAAGCAGCATGGCAGAGTGTGAAGGGGGCCAAGACAGCATGGCACAGTGTGAAGGGAGGCCAAAGCAGCATGGCAGAGGGGATAGAGTTCCGATCGGCCCTCCCGTTGGTGTACACTAGCCAGAACTTTGACTCAGGAGCTGGTTCTGAGCCTGCATTCGGGCACCCCTACACCGATTGGGATGAAACTAATGCAAGGTAATCCAGTTGGATCCTAGCCTGGTTTTAGGGGGGTTGGGGTCCTGAATCGGACCTCCCGTTGGTGTACGCTGGGCAGAAATTTGACCCTGGAAGGTGGTTCTGACCCTGTATTCGGACACCCCTGCACCGATTAGGATGAAACCAATGAGAGGTGATCCACTTGGACCCTGACAGGTTTTAGAGGGGTTGAGGTCCTAGCCGGACCTCCCGTTAATGTACGCTGGGCAGAACTTTGACCTAGGAGATTTTGGATTTTTCACTGGATGGATTTGGATAACATTTAATAATAATAAAAAAAAAACGACACTGGGCAGCCATCTCATGGGTGTGTCGGAAGAGCTGCCAAGCTGCTAATTATTTTTTAAAGGTTGACAGTTAGGAGAGTGACAAGTACACTGCCACCCCTCTTGTTTTCTGTATGAGCAATGACACTGACCAATTGCACTGGACACTGCCAAGAATGCTGCTACCCCTTCTGTGTTTGTTTGTGAAATGACGCCGGATCTCCGTGGAAGGTGATACTTATGGAATCCAAAACTCGCGAGATCCGACGATTCGCCAATGCCGTTTGCCTCACTTTCATTTCCAAGGACGCGCAAAAGTATCGAGCTGGCTCAGCTCAGTACTTGGATTGCGTAAGTTGGGGCTCGGTTTTCACAAAACTGAGTCTGAATATCCCTAATTGAAATCTTCATAAAATTTGTAACATTATGAAAATACAAAATGCAGAAACACAACATAATATTACACTTATAGTAATACAAGAAATTTAAAACTATTTTTAAAGTATACTAACTAATGTATCCAGTTTTACAAACATGCCAGGTCATTTAAATTCCAGCTAATGATTGTTTGCAATAAATTCAAGTTTACTACTATTTCTAAAACTTTATCCAGATCGGAATTCAGACTTCCAAAGCTTTTTGTGGAAAGCTCCATCAACTCTGTAACATTATTTTGAAAGAGTATTTAGCCAACAACATTGTTTTTTGGACAATGAGGTGCCAGAGGGAATATTTAGTGCAGACTGAAACGTGGCAGGATCAGAACCAATGAATGAGGTGCGAAGACAAGGGTGGTATGGAGTCCAGGGGCAGAGAGCTCAGGGAGGATTTGGAAAACATGGCTGGTGTGCAGACTGCATATGTAATGAAAAGGGGAGGAGAATAGGATCTTGCTCAAGGGAAGGGGCAGATAAATGGGTGAAACATAGGGGTCAGTGTTATTCTAGAAAACAGATGGGTGAGCTTGAAGAGGAAGGATGATGAAAGCTGGCGTACACTTCATATAAGGGAAATGTATTTGAAGAGGGAGAGGGTGAACTGTGGAATGGTACAGGTACAACATATAGTTATAATAGAAATATAGCCCTTTCTATTGAAACACATGGACAGCACTGAAGTAGATATTCATTTTTGGTATAAAGCATCTATTCCATGTCTTAGCACCATGCATTACATGAACTCATAAAGCCTGATTTATTAAAGCATGCAAAACATACGTGAATTGCGTCTTTTATTAAAACCCACGTAAATCGGGCTTACGCACTTCCGTATTGAACAAGGAGTCCATCTGAAGAAACGTATATTGACGTACAGGGGTCTTGGCTCACTCTGCGCTAACAGACAATACACTGCATACGATGGATACATCCAATACATATGTGGAAATAAAGTCACAAAAGAACGCAGAGAAAAATGAACAATGCTATTAATGTCACCTGTTAATAATATATTAAGGACAAAACATTAACAAAAAAAGTGTTTTTTTCAATCCCCACCCCAATAAAATACATTTATTAGATTGTTGTGAATGTTTACTGTATATAAAATGCATTTTTACAGTTGCAAACACATGTTCTAGCTGTATACACAGCCGTCATCACTAGTATTCAGCACTTACACCTGCCCTGTAGCTGGTGCAAGTGATAGGATAGAGAAACACGTACCTGTGAGATGCCCAAAGTTGCATTAGACGCTGCTGCGTGCACTGGTGCTTGTCACGCCCTTACTGTACATTGGCTACATACATACGTCCCTTCCTCTCAACATCCACCCTTGAAATTGTAGGCTTTAATAAGGGTCCTTTGTGCTCGAGGAAGAATTGGATGTTGCTGTGTTCACTGTCATATGGTCCAATTCTGGGCATGCGCAGAGCAATTTTATGCAAAATATGGCACGTATCAGCATTTACGTTCCTTAATGAAATAGGACCGCAATTACAATATAACTAAAAATAATACGTAATTTAAGAACAGAAGACTACAACCTGTATTGACAAAATAAATGAAAATTCGGTGTCCATTTCTCTGCTCTACTATCTGTTTTGCAATACTCTCTCCTCTAAATCTACCGTTTTGTCACAGTCATCAGAAATTACATTTGGAAAGAGGAGATAACTACAGAACTACTTGAGGCAGTCCCAAAGTACCAATAAATTGCCTTAATAAAACATGGGTTGCCTAAGACTGACATAAAGATAGATTGACTGAAAGCCCAGGGTTTCTTAGACGAAGCTTTAGCATCAGATAAGAAACCCAAATTAGCTCATAATGGAGAGATTCATTCTCACTGGACATTTTGTTTGGTATACAAAATTAATTTACCTTGTTCAGTTATGGGAACCTCATCCGTTACTTTGTGGCACTGAGATGTACTTATCAGACCTTTTGTGCTTCTACTGAATCTAGTGTGCGTCTTCCTGAAGATCTGATAAGAATTCAGACAAGCCTTGTATAGCAGAAAGTGTTTGGATGTCAACACGGGATTTATTAGAATGTTGGTGGATGCTGTTGTTACTTTTATTTGAAAACATTTACTGTTAAAAAATTAGATTAGGATGTAATTATATATTTCATGATTTGTTTAACTTCCACTTTGATGAATGCAAAACATGTACACGACAGCACAACATGAACAGTGATTTCCTCATTTATGAAACGTAAAACAGCTGATTGCAGCAGAAAATATTCTGAGCCTGCATTCGGGCACCACTGCACCGATTGGAATGAAACGAATGCAAGGTGGTCCAGTTGGATCCTAGCCCGATTTTAGGGGGGTTGGGGTACTGGGTCGGACCTCCCGTTCATGTGCACTGAGCAGAAATTTTACCCTGGAAGATGGCTCTGAGCCTGCATTCGGACACCCCTGCACCGATTAGGATGAAACCAATGTGAGGTGGTCCACTTGTACCCTGGCCAGGTTTTAAAAGGGGTCAGGGTCACGGTCAGACCTCCAATTGGTGTACGCTGGTCAGAACTTTGACTCAGGGAGCTGTTTCTAAGCCTGCATTCGAACATCCCTGCACCGATTGGGATGAAACCAATGAGAGGCGATCCACTTGGACCCTGACATGTTTTAGAGGGGTTGAGGTCCTAGCTGGACCTCCACGTTAATGTACTCTGGGCAGAACTTTGACCTAGGAGATTTTGGGCCTTTCACTGGATAGATTTGAATGACAATCAAAATAAAAACAAAAATGACACTGGGCAGCCACCTAATGGGTGTGTTGGAAGAGCTGCTAAGCTGCTAAATATTTTTTTAAAGGTTGACAGTTACATCCATCTCATTGATAACTTAAGAACTTGAAGATTTATACCCGTGGAACACCGGGTACTTCAGCTAGTATGTATGGATTTAACTGTCAACCTTTAAAAAATAATTAGTAGCTTAGCAGCTCTTCCAACACACGCATTAGTTGGTTGCCCAGTGTCATTTTTGTTTTTATTTGAAATATCATTCAAATCTATTCAGTGGAAGTCCCAGAACATGCTCCACTGGTCACAGTTCTGCCCAACATACACCAACGTGAGGTCCGATGAGCACCCGAAACCTCATACAACCTGGACCACCTCCCATTGGTTTCATGGTAGTTCGAATGCATAACCAGACAGACAAGCCAAATCCATCAAGTAGAAAGCCCAGAACAGGCTCCCCGGGCCTGAGTTCTGGCCAGCATACACCAACGGGAGGTCTGACTGGCACCTCAACCCCCTGGTATGTTTTCTGGAATCCAATGTTACCAGTCTGTGAAGCTTTTGTCCAAATCCATCCAGTGGAAGGCTCAGAACAGGCTCCCTAGGTTAAAATTCTGGTGAGCATACACCAACGAGAGGTCTGACCGGGACCCTAACCCCCCCATAAAACCTACTTAAGATCCAACTGGACTACCTCACGTTAGTTTCATCCCAATCGGTGCAGGGGAGTCCAAATGCATAACTGGACAGACAAACAAACCAAGTTCTTCCAGTCAAAGGCCCAGAACAGGCTCCCCAGGTCAAAGTTCTGGCCTGCGAAAGCCAACTTAGATCTGACCGGGACCTCAACCCCCTGTATGTCTTCTGGGATCCAATGTTACCAGTCTGTGAAGTTTTCGTCCAAATCCATTTAGTAGAAGGCTCAGAACATGCTCCCTGGTTCAAGGGCTGTTATGGGACTTAAAATCTGACTCCTTCACCTTCCAAGTGAACAGTGAAGAAAAGCCCTTCACTCGCAGAGGTGTCTTGTCTGCAATAAACAGCTTGTATGACCCCTTTGGATAGTGACAGGAGCTGCAAATCCTAGGTAAAACCCTGCTCAGAGACCTAGGGCCTGATTCATTAAGGATCTTAACTTGAGAAACTTCTTATTTCAGTCTCCTGGACAAACCATGTTTCATGTGCTAAATGAAAAACAGGCAGTATTTAACTTATGTGCAAAACAGAATACTAATTTGCACCCCTTGCCTTGTAACATGGTTTTGTCCAGGAGACTGAAATAAGAAGTTTCTCAAGTTAAGATCCTTAATGAATCAGGCCCCTAACCTGCGAGTCATCTGACTGGGATGTCCCACTACCTATACAGAAGTGGGAAGAATGGAAGAACTCCTTATCTGCCTTAACTAACCTTTATATTAGGCGTCTATATGCTCATGTGCCTTCAACAGAGGTGCGGAACCAGAGACTGTGTGTATTTTCTGATGTTTCAGTTAAAGCAATGGCAGCTGTTGCATATCTTAAATTCGTGGACATAAAAGGACAATGTCATATCGGATTTGTTATGGGCAAAGCAAAGTTAGCACCACAACCAGAGCACACTATACCCAGACTGGAACTTTGCGCTGCAGTACTAGCTGTTGAATTGGCTGAGCTCATCTCATCTGAGTTGCCTATTGAGCTTGCAGAAGCAGAATTTTACACAGACAGTAAAGTAGTGAGACTGTTAATTGGAACCTCACAGATTTAAAAAATTCTCAACTTGGAAATCACTTGTTAGAGCCATTACCTTCAACCCACCTAATTTTTCTCAAAGCCTTGCAAACACCTTCTGGGACAGGTGAAAGAGACACTATGTCATTACCTTGCAACTCTCACGGATCAATGTAGAAATACAGCTAAGGAGCCATAGATAGGTGAAAAAACAAACAATGTTTATTGCTGGAGAGACTGAACAGATGATATAATAATGGTCTTGTAGAAATTACCAGGTATACACAGTTGCAGGTAAACAGGAGGTGTGGAAAGATTCCAGGCAGCAAGTACAGGGAGATGCACAGGAAAGTACCAGGTTCACAGATGAAAACAGGGCAGCAGAATGTATGTTGGGATCCCAATGCAGCATGATCACAGAAGCAAGGCAGGAGGAAGAATCCACAGGGTGCAACAACAGGATATGACATCAATAACCAGCAATGTGTGCTGGGAGTGACAGGTATATAAAGGGAAATGAGAACACACCCAGGTGCATGGAATAATTAGTGAACAAGTTAACCCCTAAAGCAAACAAGAAAGGCACAATAGCAGCACCTCTGGTAATCAGAGGTACTGCTGCAATACAATAATAAGGACAAAGGCAGGAGCTGCCAGGCAAAGCAGCATGTAATGCATAAGCTTGCAGGCAGATCCTGACAGTACCCCCCCCCCTTTAGGGCGGATTCCAGACGACGGATTACCAAAAATGTCTAAATTCGACGGAATCATAGTCTACAATAGGGGGCCCGGCAGAAAAGTCCTCGTCCATGGGCGGAAAGGCAAAGGAGACCATGCCAGATGGAAGCTGAAGCACTGCAGAACCTTTCTTTTTACGTCCTCCCCTTTTACGGGACTTTCACGGGATTGAGACCTGAGCCAACTGGCAGGTGCACAATGGTATCTCTTGGCCAGGAGAAATAACTGATATTGCTGACAATGCAGAGGCCCCGCAAGATGGCATAGCGGGAGGAGTTACAAACTTGCTGATTACTGCCTCAGAAAAGGATTGTAAGTCCGATAAGATGGGATGATCCATCTCAATAAATGGGTTTGCCCATTCCAAAGCCTCTCCCCTAAAATGGGATATTAGAAATAGTACCTGTCTCTTAGGGCTACTAACAAGGCTTGGTACGGAGGGGATCTGTGAAGCAAAAAATCTCAGAAGGGCATTAAATTGGGAAGGATGCCCCTCAAAGAAAGGTGATGGTTCAGACTTGGCACACTCGGTAACAGATGGTTCGGACTTGGCAGCAGGCCCGGACTGGGCGGCAGACTTGGCAGCAGGCCCGGACTGGGCGGCAGGCTTGGCAGCAAGTCCGGACTGGGCGGCAGGCTTGACAGCAGGCCAGGACTGGGCGGCAGGCTTGGCAGCAGGCCCGGACTGGGCAGCAGGCTTGGCAGCAGGCCCGGACTGGGCGGCAGGCTTGGCAGCAGGCCCGGACTGGGCTGCAGGCTTGGCAGGGACAGCACTGAGAGAAGCCTCGGGGCAGACAACACTGTGAGAAGCCTCGGGGCAGACAGCACTGTGAGAAGCCTCGGGGCAGACAGCACTGTGAGAAGCTTTGGGGCAGACAGCAATGTGAGAAGCCGCGGGGCAGACAGCACTGTGAGAAGCCTCGGGGCAGACAGCACTGTGAGAAGCCGCGGGGCAGACAGCACTGTGAGAAGCCTCGGGGCAAACAGCACTGTGAGAAGCCTCGGTGTAGACAGCACTGTGAGAAGCCACAGAGCAGACAGCGCTGTGAGAAGCCTCAAAGCAGACAGCACCAAGTGGTAACTCGGGCTGAACCGCATAGAGTGGCGACTCGGGCTGAACTGCATAGAGTGGCAACTCGGGCTGAACCGCATGGACAGGCAACTCTGGCTGAACCGCATGGACAGGCAACTCTGGCTGAACCGCATGGACAGGCAACTCGGGCTGAACCGCATGGACAGGCAACTCGGGCTGAACCGCATGGACAGGCAACTCGGGCTGAACCGCATAGACAGGCAACTCGGGCTGAACCGCATAGACAGGCAACTCGGGCTGAACCGCATAGACAGGCAACTCGGGCTGAACCGCATAGACAGGCAACTCGGGCTGAACCGCATGAACAGGTAACTCTTCTGGAGCAGACTGGAGGGACAGGACCCCCTCTGGAGCAGGCTTTAAGGGCAGCGGCCCCTCTGGAACAGGCTTTAAGGGCAGCACCCCCTCTGGAGCAGACTGTAGCTCAGGAATAGAGACAGTGGCTGAAGACTCGGAACTGGAGACAGCGGCTGAAGACTCGGAACAGGAGACAGCGGCTGAAGACTCGGAACCGGAGACAGCGGCTGAAGACTCGGTACCGGAGACAGCGGCTGAAGACTCGGTACCGGAGACAGCGGCTGAAGACTCGGAACCGGAGACAGCGGCTGAAGACTCGGAACCGGAGACAGCGGCTGAAGACTCGGAACCGGACACAGTGGCAGCAGACTCGGGACCGGACACAGTGGCAGCAGACTCGGGACCGGACACAGTGGCAGCAGGCTCACGACCGGACACAGTGGCAGCAGGCTCACGACCGGACACAGTGGCAGCAGGCTCACGACCGGACACAGTGGCAGCAGGCTCACGACCGGACACAGTGGCAGCAGGCTCACGACCGGACACAGTGGCAGCAGGCTCACGACCGGACACAGTGGTAGCAGGCTCATGACTGGACACAGTGGCAGGAGACTCAAGACCGGACACAGTGGCAGAACTGGACACAGTGGCAGGAGACTCCGGACCGGACACAGTAGCAGGAGACTCAGGACCGTACACAGTGGCAGGAGACTCAGGACCGGACACAGTGGCAGGAGACTCAGGACCGTACACAGTGGCAGAAGACTCCGGACCGGACACAGTGGCAGGACACTCCGGACCGGACACAGTGGCAGGAGACTCTGAGCAAGAGGCAGATGATGGCACCTCGGAGCAAGAGGCAGATGGTGGCACCTCGGCACAGAAGACAGAGGCTGGCACCTCGCAACAGGAGACAGAGGCTGGCACCTCAGCACAGGAGACAGAGGCTAGCACCTCGGCACAGGAAGCAGAGGCTGGCACCTCGGCACAGGAGACAGAGGCTGGCACCTCGTAACAGGAGATAGAGGCTGGGACCTCACAACAGGAGACAGAGGGAGTTGGCGCCTCAGGACAGGCGGCTGGAGCTGGCACCTCAGGACAGGCGGCTGGAGCTGGCAGATTGGGTCTCCTCCCAGAGAACAGTAATGCTGGAGCATAAACAGATTTGGAATGCAGAGAGGAAACAACAGGAGATGGTTCAGTAAGCTGACGTGGTCTACGGATAGGACAGTCCTGCAAGAAATGTGCATTGCTGGCACAGTAGAGACACAACTTGTTTGTTATTCTGCGACGCCGTTACTCTTCGGTCAGATGGGGGCGTGGACCACTTGTGAACTGGGAATTAGTTACCCCATAGTTCTTAGAAAACAGCAAATTTGTAGAAGCACTTTTAAGAGGTGCTATTTGCACAGGTTCATCAGCAGAGAAGGTGGATTGAGACAGATCAACAGCTTCTGAATTAGGAGAGACAGAATCGGACAGTTTCCTGAGTGGGTCCATAAGCAAAGTGGAAAATTTAGCCAGCTGGGAGCGTAACAGGATTATGTCCATTTGTAAAGCCTGTAGCTGTGGCAATTCAAAAGCTGGTAAAGCAGACATGTTCCAAAGGTAAACGAAAAAATGAATTGCAGAACAAAAAAGGTCCCAGAATAAAAAACTTTCACCTGACTCCTAAGCTGTTTTTTGGGCTGGTTATACTGTCACGGATCAATGTAGAAATACAGCTAAGGAGCCATAGATAGGTGAAAAAACAAACAATGTTTATTGCTGGAGAGACTGAACAGATGATATAATAATGGTCTTGTAGAAATTACCAGGTATACACAGTTGCAGGTAAACAGGAGGTGTGGAAAGATTCCAGGCAGCAAGTACAGGGAGATGCACAGGAAAGTACCAGGTTCACAGATGAAAACAGGGCAGCAGAATGTATGTTGGGATCCCAATGCAGCATGATCACAGAAGCAAGGCAGGAGGAAGAATCCACAGGGTGCAACAACAGGATATGACATCAATAACCAGCAATGTGTGCTGGGAGTGACAGGTATATAAAGGGAAATGAGAACACACCCAGGTGCATGGAATAATTAGTGAACAAGTTAACCCCTAAAGCAAACAAGAAAGGCACAATAGCAGCACCTCTGGTAATCAGAGGTACTGCTGCAATACAATAATAAGGACAAAGGCAGGAGCTGCCAGGCAAAGCCGCATGTAATGCATAAGCTTGCAGGCAGATCCTGACAGCAACCAAGGAACAAGTGGCTTGTTGTTAAACCTAACTTAAAACCTGGCGATGTTGTGCTCATCAGAGATTGCCGATCACAGAGTAATGAGTGGCCTTTAAGTCTTGTCAACAAAACATACCCAAGCAAAGATGTGAAGGTCCATAAAGTCTAGGTCAAGATCTGCAAGGACGGAGAGACTAAGTTGTATCTTAGACCAGCATCTGAACTGATCTTATTGTTATCTTCGGAGAATTAAGTGGTGACATCAGTTAATACCAGGCAGGGAGTGTTATGCCTTCAGCATTTTTATATTTACATATGCATGTATTCTGTGTAAACTCCACCTAGTGGACAGTCTGTTATTAGCTTAAAATTGAACTCTCAGAGTCTCTGTAGTTTAGTTTTCAGTGCATTAAGGGAATTACAGGAGGTCGCCATTTTAGATATTACATGCTAAGAAGAGGTGCAGTATATCTCTCCCCTTAGCACAGCATCGATGGTAAGATTGCTTCCTAGTTATGAATTTTTGCTATGTTTTTTCATGTTAGTATTACATTGCATCTGTTCATGTTGTAAATGTATTGCATCATTTCTGTATTACGGTTTTACCACTTGAATTATCACATTGTTAACTACATGAATAAACAACATTAAAGTAGGAGTGGTTATGCTGTCTGTCTGATTATATTCAGGCCAAAGGGACGTTATAGTGAGGACAGAACAACTCCTTTTCCCATAAAGTTATACTAACTCACTAATACTCTGTAATTGGAGACACTTTATAACAGAAAGAAAGAGTCACTCAGAGTCCAAACACTCAGTGATCATGTGTGGTACAGAAGGGCAGGCAAAGGTCCCTAGTCAAGGATAATGACAATCAGGAATAGAAAATATACATGTGCAGACAGAGGGTCAGTGATATAAAGGATGCTGGTATCAAATTGTGTAGTTAGTGTTTTGTGCAAGTGACCTCATTGCTGGTGGCTGCATGATGATTGAGGTCAGATAGGGAAGTCAGATCCAGACGCAGAGTCAGTCCAGGTGGCAGGAGGATAATGTAGTAAGGCCCAGGCACAGGGTCAGTGGCAGGTGGCAGGAGGATAATGTTGTAAAGTTCATTCACAGGGTCAGTTGTAAGAATCAAACAATTGGTTTGCAGGTTTATGCTTCATTCAAAAAATACTGTAACCTGTCAGAACATTTAGAGCATCTGGAAACTAATCTCAGTATAGTATTTTTACTTTGCATAAACTATTCACTAATAAATAGGCTCAGAAAAAAATACAAGATATATATCTTTCTAAACTATTCTAAATTTTACAAGTTTTAGCACACAGGATTTCAGTATAACACGCCTAAAATGTAAAATGTTTAAAGACAAATGTTAGTATTTCATTAATATAATGTGTTATAAATAAATTAGAAATAATTGATATAAAAATAGATAATATAAATAGATAAAAATATATAAATAATGTAAAAAATATATATTTAAACTATCTAAAAATTCTAATATAAAAATATATATTATTGCAAAAAATTGTAGAAAATTTAAAAAAAAAAAAACAAGAGTCAAGAATAACAGAGTTTGCAAAAATATTTGTTATAAAAATGTGGTGATCGCACAGCCCCCATTCAGACCTTTTGATGAAAAGCAGCTAATGTAAAAAGCCAAAAAGCCTCATGTTGGGCTAGTCTAAGGGGTTTGGGTATGCTTTAACTATTACCATAATTCCGACATGTTTAACCCCTACAACTATATATCAATATATTATATTGATATACTGCATATAGATATCTATATAAACATTTATCAATTTGTACCTAGAATACAAGATTGTACATTAGTAAAGAGTCAGCAAAAGTTGTGGTAAGTTTTAGAATGCCGGTTTTCTGAAAACGTTTTCTTTTAGATAAACTTAAAAGCAATGCTCCATATATTCTGCCAAATAAGCAGAAAGCTATCCTGATCAAGATGCAATTGCACATTAATTTTTAAAACGTCATACATAATATATCATAAAACTAAGAGGGATAGCTTGGTACACAAGCTTTAATAAAATGCTTTTTGACCATTCCTCTGAGTACATGATCGATTTAGTCAATACTCAATGCAACATTGTAGGGGCAATGCCAGCGTTTATGCTTTTTATAAATAGAGTAAACTAGTTGTTTTTTGGGGGGGGGGGGGGAATCTTTGTAAGTGGTGACAGGAAAACAGTACATAAATGAATTGGTTAATCTACTGGCACTAAACACTCAGAACATAGCTTGATGTCTACACGACACCAAACAGTGGAAAGTGAATCGTAAATGAGCTGCAGGGATGTCAAACTGACTTCTGTTTTGAATCACAGTTAACATAATCTCAGACTAGAATTTATATGTGCATTTATACTTTAGTCTCCTGTTAAATATGACTTTAAAAGTATTAGAGAGAAGAATAATTTTATACTTAGACATGGGACAATGGGAAGAATGACACTGTGAACGGAGAAGGCATGATTAGAGAGCGGAGCGGTCTTTCGAATGACCAAGGAGCCATCATACAGATAAGCTGTTTAAATTTTCACATCTGGTACGCATGTTATCTTGGAGCAATTGGGCTCTAGTCCTGTTTTACTCACTACACTGCACGGTGTTCCATATCTATATTGATGCACGCTGACTGATGCTGTCACTATTGGACTTCACTATCATCTAAATTACAGATACATGAACTACACGTGGGGTGTCCTGTAGAGGCACTATGTAGAATTACACCCTCTGGGTTGTCTGTTCTAGCTGATTGAATTTATATCATTGCACTGTTATTGTATTTTTATCCTGTGTCTACACCTGAAGGCGCCGTCCTTCTTCATCTGTTCCTTATCATATATATCTACCTAACAGGTCACAGTATTATTTTCATACACTTTCAAACAAAGACTGCAGCGACCTGGCTGGATGCTAAGCGACAGAGCAATGACACAAACACACGGCAGTTCATAGCACATCTAGGAAACATCGGCACACAGCAGTGGCAGCAAAGAAAAGTGGTGCAAGATGGAATTGTCCTTATGTAAGATATTGAAAAGGACATGTACAGTTTAACAAAGCAAGCACTGCAGCGACAAGCAGTGCCAATTTTGTGGCTGAAGTGCTTAGCTTGTTTTGGCCCCCACAAAACAAGCTAACAATGGGCTTAAGGCACCTGAGCAAACAGTGCTGTTAATGAACTCTACTGTGGCAAGTCCTGCACCAGTGGAAGCAGTTCTTGCCAGTGATAAGAAGAAGGCCATTGTCATGCCTGGGCATAAGACCAAAAAATCCACCTATTATGTGTGGAATTATTTTTACCCAAATCCTGACGACAGTTGTCTAGCCATTTGTAGCATTGTAAAGCCACAGTCAGTAGAGGTAGGGACCTTAACCATCTAGGAACCTCATCCATGTTACGCCATTTGAAGCGAGTTCATGGAAAGCTTTTAGATCCCAGCACCTGCAATCTACACCACCAAAAGCTTCATCATCTATATCTTCACAAGTGTTCGGAGTTTGTCCTGCATCCAAGCAGGGCCGCTATCAGAAATCATGGGGCCCAGTATAATTGATGCAGGCATTAGCACTGTTGTATAAATAAGGAAAGAAAAGTAACTTTCCACGAATATTACCACTTAGTGTATCTTGGAATTAATGGGAAAAAGGTTATCAATCTGAAGGTTAAATACTCAGGTTAAATATATGGTAAGGATTAAATACAATGCAGCTCCCAGATAAAATAAGGGGTTGTCCCTCCCCCTATTTTGAAAAGAAATATAGGAGTACAATTCTAGCGCAAAGTATATAAATTAAAATGTATAATTAAATAAAATATATTTAATAAATAAAATCTGGAAGCACATTAATTACAGTTTTCATTTTTATTAATGCAGCCCCTTGAAACAAACAGAAAAACCTGAAAAATAAAATCTTTGAAATATACTTACAGTTAGAGGTGTTGTAGCTGCTGCTCGCTGCTCCTTCTTCTTCTTCTGCTGCTTCTTCTTCTGCTGCTGCTTCTTCTTCTGCTTCTTCTTCTGCTGCTGCTCCTTCTTCTGCTGCTCCTTCTTCTGCTGCTGCTTCTTCTTCTGCTGCTCCTTCTTCTGCTGCTCCTTCTTCTTCTGCTGCTCCTTCTTCTTCTGCTCCTTCTTCTTCTTCTTCTGCTGCTCCTTCTTCTGCTGCTCCTTCTTCTTCTGCTGCTCCTTCTTCTTCTGCTGCTTCTTCTTCTTCTTCTTCTTCTTCTGCGGCGGCGGTAACAGTGGTGTGACGTCAGGTCACACCACACCATCAGTGACAAGGGAGGATCACATGATCGCAGGGGCGGAGCAATGATTCCCCTGCGTTCATGATTGGCAGCTGCCTGGCTGTCACAGCAAATCACTTGTTTGCAGGGGAATGATGCACCCCTGCGATCGCATTCTGGTGCCTGGCTGTCACGGTGACAGCCAGGCTGAAGACATCAGCGCAGAGTACCGGAGCCCAGCGGAGACGCTGTGGACTGCAAGACAGCAGGCCCCCAGGTAAGTTTGTCTTGCGCTGTTGTACCGGGCCCCCTGGTGAGCCCGGGCCCGGTACAACAGTGCCCCCTGTACCCCCTGATAGCGGCCCTGCATCCAAGTTTCTAAAACGAGATGACTCCTCCCCTATCCAGGATTGCTCAGAAGAATCCTTGAGCATTAGACCCACTGCTGCTGCTCCTGCTGATGGGTGTGGATCTTCAACCCAGAAGCAGACCAAGAAGAAGACTACTAGTAGTTTACAACAATTGACTGTTAAACAATCCTTTGCAAGAGGAAGCAATTATGAAAGCTGTCACCCAGTCGCAAAGCAGATCACAGACGCCATGGCGACTATGCTAGTATTAGATCTGCGTCCAATATCCACTATTAATGCAACTGGTTTTAGACAATTAGATGAGGTCTTCTGTCACCGTTTGCAAATTCCATCACGACACCATTTTACTAGAATAGCTATTCCTCACCTCTAACTGAAGGTTCGTAAAAATGTAATTATTGGGCTACAAAATGCCATTCTACCCACTGTACACTTAACCACAGATATGGGGACAAGCGGAAGTGGGCAAACTAAAGATTATATGACTGTGACAGCCCACTGGGTTGGGGATTTGCGTTCACCAGCAGGGACAGCAGGAGCATGTACACAAGAACGTTACATTTTTCAGAGGCAGGCTACTCTTTGTATCACTGGCTTCAATAAAAGGCATATTATTATTATTATTATTATTATAGTAGATTTGTAAGGCACCACAGTGCTCCACAGTTCCGTACAGTAGAGAAGACAAGGACATACATAAAACAGGACTGTTGAAGTCAGATAATTGGGTATGGTCATTTCAATTAATATCTAACAACTTGATTGTCTTTGTCTGAAATTATGCGAATAGCATGCAACAGCGTGGAGGAGCGTAATTAACTGCAACACGTGGTAAACACTTCTACACACATTTATAGAAACACACACACTTGTAATTAGCTCATATTAAAAATAGTTGCAACACATAGTTATTTGTACTGAAATGTAGCAGAGTTTATGGTGAAATATTATAATGTTATGTACACGTTAGAGAGATCTAAGGTTCAGGTCACAGGAAACATGTCATGTTTGGTATCATTATAATCTCCTATTTATCCACAGACGTCCAGTTCATTCGCCTACAGGATCACACATTGCGTATGCTAGTTATGGATGATAGAGAATAATTGATTACAATGGTATTGTCTGTGTAATGCTAATAGACCAGTCTAAACTAGTTCTTGGCAGAAGATTAATATGCATCTTCTGGAGAGCTGACCCCACCCCTGGATGGCATCGTTGAACTGGCCAATGACCTGCATTACACTGGACCTTCCTGAAGCCTGAACCTATGGAAACATGTCACATTATCAGTATTGTTTTCACTGTATCACTGACTGTATATAAGCAAGCGCTTTGGACCCAGTGTTCAGTCACATTGACCACAGTCTTCAGACCTGAATGACTGTATGCTGGATCCAGGGTGCCTACTAAAAGTAATGGCTGTACTTATTTTATTCTGACTTGTTACTCTGCTACTTTTTGCTATTAAATCAGATTGTGTTTTGGAACCACATCACTGGAAGTGGACAATCATTAGTGGATAGCAAATAGACTTACTAAACAGGACATGCGTAAAACAAGAACAGACAATGCAGACAAAATGAATTGAGACGTGAAAACAAAGGGTATGGAGGACTCTGCTCATTAGAGAGCTTACATTCTAAAGGGAAGAGGGCATAGTTGAAACAAGAGAAGCGAGTGTGGCTCAGAGTGGAGCTTGGGATGGTTGTGAGGGTGCATTAGTGTGAATAGTGTTATCAAGGATAAGGTCATCTCTAAAAAAGAGATGGGTTTTCAAAGAGCATCTAAAGATTTGAAGTCTGTGGGAAAGTCTGATTAAGCGTGGTAGATAATTCCATAAGTGGTGAGCAGCACGGGAGAAGTCTTGAAGGCGGGAGTGAGAGGTGGTTATCAGAGATGAGACAAGGCGCGGGTCAGAGGCAATACCGCTGACAACCTGTTTGAAAAACTAAGGGATGTCATTGCAACATGGCTTATCTTGCTTGGACTCTCCAGAGGATATGTGATTTCTGATAACACCACCAATATTGCTAGAGCATTACAGCGGGGGGGATTCCATCACTTCCCTGTTTTGGTCACACAATCAACTTGGTGGTACAGAACTTTTTAAAAAATGACAATGAGATGCAGGAGATGCTGTCTGTGTCCCGAAATATTTAGGGTCAATTTTCGGGATTATGCAACAGCATGTAGGAGATTACAGCAGCTGCAAGAAGAGTAGAATTTAGGGGGAAGGTACTTTAGTCCAGCGCAGTGGAGAATACTTTCCATGTTGTGCAAGGTGCTGAAACCACTCAAAGTATTCACCTGTGAAGTGAGTGCAGACACTGTTAGCTTGAGTCAAGTGATTCCCCTAATTAGACTTTTTGAAAAGCAGCAAGAGAAATTGAATTAGGAAATGAAACAAAGCAATTCCGCTAATTATGCTGGACTTGTAGATTAAGTACTATATTTGCTTTGCCAGGATCCAAGAGTTATCAACATCTTGAAATCAGATCATTACATTTTGGCAACTGTGCTTGATACTAGGTTTAAGATATATGTCTTCTCTTTCTTTCCAACTGACCCAGATCTCAAGAGATGCAATGAGCTCCTGGTCAGCAAGCTGACAGCTCAAGTGGTACATGACACAATGACGTCTCCTCCTTCAGTTTCTTTGGAAATTGCTGCTAGGAAAAAACTTAGCTTTCTCAAGACACCCAGTGGTGCTGCAGATGAGTCTGCACAACATTTTGACATTTGGTCTGGTCTAAAAGAATTATCCAAAAATCATGACATCTCTTTCGTAAAATGAACTTCCATGTGGAAGGCCATTATCGGCAATTACATCAAAGTACACAGACTTCTGTGATGGTGGATTCCAGCGGAGATGAATTAGTATTGTTTGAGGATGATGTACACACTGATGATGGTGAATATGATGACAGTGTAGATTGCAGGTGCTGAGATCTAGCTGAGAGAAGGGAGCTAGTTGATGCTGGTATGCTTGGTTATATTTTGAGTGGAATGTCATCTTGGCAATTTTATGTTTTTGTACAGTAAACTTTCACCTTTATTAGACAGGTGTTTTTCTCTGTATGAAGGTACAAGCCTTTTATTTACATTTTTGTTTCCCTGACTTAAAACCACTATGCACTTGAACATAGGTTTTAGCACATGAGGTAGAGTATCATCAGTTTATAGAGTGACAAGAAGAATGTGACTGAAGACTTGAGAGTGACAAGGACACTGCCACCCCTCCTGTTTCTGTATGATCTATGGCACAGTAAAATGTGACTGGAGACTTTTAATAACACTGACAGCCTATTATTTTAATTTCTGTTTCAGCACTAAACACTGCCACCTCCTATTTCTGGGTGAGCTATGGCACAGTACAATGTAACTGCAGATTTTGAGGAATACTACCAACCCTATTATTTCTATTTCAGCAATGACAATTAGCAATGGTGCAATGGAGCTCTCCTGTTTGTGTCTGAGACCAAGTCTGTCAGCCCTATTATTTCTATTTCAGCAATGACAATTAGCAATGGCCTTATCTGTGTGTAGTTTGTATGTTCTCCCCATGTTTGCATGGGTTTCCTCCGGGTGCTCTGGTTTCCTCCCACACTCCAAAAACATACTGGTAGGTTAATTGGCTGCGATCAAAATTGACCTTAGCCTCTCTCTCAGTCTATGTGTGTGTATATGTTAGGGAATTTAGACGGTAAGCTCCAATGGGCCAGGGACTGATGTGAATGAGTTCTCTGCATACCGCTGCGGAATTAGTCGCGCTATATAAATAGCTGATGATGATGATGATGATGATGATGATGAATGGAGCTCTCCTGAATGTCACTGGAGACTTTGAAGAACACTGCTACCCTTCCTCTTTCTTTTCTACCTATGACGATGACCAGCTGTGCTAGAAACTGACAAGAATCGTGCTACCCTTTTGTGTCCCTCTATGAAATGGCGCTGGATCGCCGTGGAGGGCGGTACTTATAGAATCCAAAACTCATGAGACTTGACGAGGTAACAATGATGTTTTGCCTCGTTTTCAATTCTGAGGGCAGCGAAAGTACCGAGTACCGAGCAGACTCGGCTCGGTACTCGGATCTGCTAAGTTCGGGTGTATTTGGTTCTCGGGGAACCGAGCCTGAGCATCTCTAATATACATACACACACACACACACACGACAGGATGGGCTTGCTCTGCCACCCCGATCATTTACCACTCTTCTTAAAGTTTCCCTGGACTGCCGGTAACTTTTCATCACTGATCACTCCTACTTGGCCAAACCAGCCATTCATCGACAGCAGGATTTAGTAGATCCCAACTGGCGCTATTAGGAGGTCCTCCGGTGCTGCTTCTACATGTAGATATTACACTAATACATTTAATGCATGTTCGCCTTTGGGGTGTGGGCAGGGGGGGGGGAAAGGGTACCTGGGCCAAATATATATATTTGACATAAAATTTATATATTCATGGAATTGCCATGATTACTTCTACTAGTCTCACCTATAACAAGTCTATGTAACTGGGGCACCCTAGCAGATGTTTTTGCAAAAGGATACTGTGACAGGATGAACCGCCTATGCCACCCTGTCTTTCGTTGCTGAGAACCGGCTGGGCTTGCTTTGCCACTGCCCGCTGTTGTTATTCTGAATACGCCACTCCTGCCATAGTAGGAGGAGCCTGCTGCCACCACTGGGCTCCTTTATGGTGCCCAGAACCACGTTCCTTCTGGGTAACTGTCATTGCTGGTGTACTCCTGTACTGGTACACTTGGACTGGTACCCCGGACCGCTTACTATGGATCAGGGTGCTGTGGATGTATCCCCCTGGCCTTTCACACTGGCCAGAGCTGCTGGGTAGCGGCCAGAGCGGTTGTACTGGAGAACTGGGTCCAACCTCAGAAACAGCCGGAGAACGGTTTAGATTTTAGGGTCTAATCTGTAGGTCATAGGATTACAGCAATATTGAAGAAGTTGTTAAGTAAGGTCTTGAAGCAAAGAGTGATGTTTTATTTCGCTCAGGTGCCCTGACAAGGACAGTTCCACAGATATCAGTGGTCAGGTCAGATGTAACATCAGAATGATACATTTCATTGTACAAGACATTGCTTTTTATACTGATTTGGGCACAGGCTATTTTTAGAATCAGGATGCAATGTGTTTACACAAACATGGATTTACATGCATTGCCAAGCCAACAATATTTACACTTATCTATAAAATTCTAGAGATGCTGTGATGTCCTGCATCTGGTCTTCAGGCACAGAAAATCTAGGATCCAGTCTTAATCAAACCTTCCTGCCTTCAATGTTGGACCTTCACACATCAAAAGATCTAATTAGCATGGGTCCTTTCTTCAGACAGTTCAGAATACACATTCCCACAGAACGTCACAAACCCCAAACAAGCCATTTACCCACATCACAATACACAAAAGACTTCCATCCACAAAGACTCATTGTATCAGATATATACATCAGAAACATGGCATTTCCTTTAGCAAGGTTAAAACAGAAAAAGCTAATTTTCTACCCTGGTCTCAGGAATAACAATTTCCTATATCAAAATATACACAATATCAAAAATAAGTGCATTGGCAATTATATAAATAAGCGCCCTGCGCTATTTCCTTTAAATAAATTTATACCATAAGTTATTTGTAAGTGATCCAGTCACAGATGCAAATAAAAAATGTTGTTTACCCTTACATTTATTACATTTTGACTATGGCCGCTGGCTGAATAAAATGAGGTAAGCAATTGTTTAGATAATATATATCTTAATTCCAACAAGGCGCTATTTGTTATTGAGGAAGCATATGTGGAATATTACTTTACATATGTGCTTTAATAAAATGCTTACATGCTACAAGGGTATAAGGGTATCTCAATCCTGTCAACCTCTTGTGTTAAGGTAAAAGGGTTGTGTGAATAGAACCCAACTATTTTTATGTTGTGCTTCAGATAAAATGTCCATCGCCTTTTTTGGCCGGCACTCAACTAATTATCCACTCGTGTTCTTAATCATTCTTTTCTATAAAGCCATTTAAAGTAAATGTACTGTACCAAAAAAAATGTTTTGCATAGGAACCCATTTAAATAAGGTCACAATGACTTGGTAAGAGAGCTTCCACAGTTTGGTCTAAATACCTACTAAGAACTTTAACTTCAGATGTAATATGTCAAAGTTTCCAGTTCCTCATGTGCACAGTATATTTTTATTATTCCTACACACTTCACATGTGCTTTTATAAAGTATATTTGTACGTTAAGCAAGTGCTTTATATAAGCTTCATGTACTTTAACACAACCTTCAGCTCTTTGTAAGTGAGCGTAAGGCCCATATCAATGACAAAATGCACACTGTGTGTATGTGAAGGGTGCTCCTGCAATTACAGGCAGTGCTTTTTGCCCTGGCTAGCTGGTTGGCAGCCAATACCAGAGGACCCCCCCCCCCCCCCCCCCCGAATACATGGGTGTTTAACACAGTTGTGATGTTGAATGGACACAGTGCAATAACTATAATATTGGGCACCTGGTCATCTCAGTTCAAAACAGGGATATACTTGTTATTTAACTCCTCTTCCTCCAGCACAGTAAAGCATAACAGTTGCAAAAATATTTACAATTTTAATGCATTTTCCTCCTGCTCATCTTCTTCAGTAGATGTTATTGCTGTCTCATCTCATCCCACTTCTGCCCAACATGTTACATATTGCACCGTGGATTTAAACACACCATCCTCATTGCTTGACAATTTGGAAGAGGGCATGGGTTTTATCATTTTAATTAACTTGAGGACACCCTGCACGCTTCTTTCCTTCCATAGGGATGTTGCCACTTGCTTCTCCTCAGGGATAGGTTGACAGAGTGACGCTGTCACACTGCAGTACAACAGTACCAGCCCATCAATGACAAGGAAGAGCAGCACTGGGACTGACATCCCCTACTTGCCCCATACAAGGCAATAAGGGGATGGGAGGAAGCGCAGAGCCTGAGAGGTGACATTCTGGGTCGGTGCTCTAAGGTGAGGGCACCTAGGGAGCCTAATACTCCTCCCTCAGCTGTGTATACAATCCCATTCAGTCCTGTCATATGGTCATACAATAAAATAATTAAATGTAATTATTAGTAAATTTCCAGACAAAAGAAGTCATTAAAATCCTCATGGCATGCTTGCAGCAGTTAGAGATGGCTGCACTAAAGAACAGCACCGTGCCCTGCTTCCCACATAATCATCTTCCCAAACATTTATAACAGCTTAACACTTGTGAAGGCCATGGGAAATTATATGTTGTGTCAGGAAGTGTCATTACAAGAAGATTCTTTAGAATATTTACTGGATACCAACTCTGGACCAAGTGAAAACAACTGTCATTGCTGTGGCCATCTCAGTTCTCGGTCTGGTGATCTTTACTGCATCCTGGGTGACAGTAGCTGATGCTGGACATCATGGGGTACAACAATCCTGGCTATGTTTACAGCAGCAGGAAAGACAGTAAAGTAAAATACCTAGCACACAGCTTCTCCTAACTACAATAATACCTGTGCAGCACAGACTAGAACCAGAAGAGGAAGGATGTTCATTTGGGATAACTAGTGAAGAACAGTTATTATCATTATTATCAGCTATTTAAATAGCACCACTAATTCCACAGCGCTGTACAAAGAACTCATTCACATTAGTCCCTGCCCCATTGGAGCTTACAGTCTAAATTCCCTAACACACAGACAGACAGACACAGACACAGACAGACAAAGACACGGGTCAATTTGTTAGCAGCCCATTAACCTAACATACATAGAGAGAGAGAGACAAAGTGACTAGGGTCAATTTAATAGCAGCCAATTAACCTACTAGTATGTTTTTGGAGTGTGGGTGGAAACCGGAGCACCCAGAAGAAACCCACGCAAACACGAGTAGAAGATACAATCTCCACACAGATATGGTCGGGAATCAAACTCATGACCCCAGCGCTGTGAGACAAAAAATGCTGACCACTGAGCCACCGTGCTGACAGTTATGTTTGACACAAGTTTTCTGAAGCAAGTGTGAAGTCACTTATTTCACAGGCATCTCTGCTTCCACATCAGAGAAATGTATCTTTTGACTGGAGAGAAAAACAGTTATATTGATTTTATCAAACCCTGTGGAGGTGTGGTGACCTTTCATATACTTTTATATTTTACATTAGAAGTTTTCCATACATGCCACTATATTTAGTTACACAAGTTTCTATTTCTCATTGGCTATATGAAGATAAGAAATAGCATATACATAAAGATATGCTAGTTGAAATATTTGCTGCCTTTGTAGATAACACTCTTAACACTTTCAAGAAGCCTATTGCGTAAAGCTTATTGCTTAAAGAGACACACACATGCTATTGCCTATTATGAAACAAGCACAATGTACTGTTTAATTGATACAGTATTAACCATAAGCAGTCATGTTGTGTCAACTAGGTTGCCTTCTTCATCACAATGCAATAGTTTCAGTAAAATGCTAGCCATCAGTATTTACATTTTATATAAAAGTCAGTATCTTAAATATGGACAAATAGTGGTTCATGCTTCTCATTTTCCTGAAAGTCTCATTAAACAGTTCGTATGGAAGAAAAATGGAATTATAATTACTAGTAAGTAGTGGAATCTGGATAAAGATATTTTTAAATATGTGCCAAAATAAATTATGGTTTATTAGTTTTCATTGTATCAGATATATACATCAGAAATAGGCATATCCTATAAGAAGGTTAAACAAGAGACAAATTTCTTCCCCTGGTCTCAGAAATAATGATTTCCTACACAATATCAAAAAATAAGTGCACATGGAATTACATAATAGCCCTGCCCTATTTGCTTTAAATACATTTTTTACCAAAAGTTGTTTAATAGTGATCCAGTCACAGAAGGGTTAATTAGACTTGCTGTCAGATGTCCAAATCCATCTTTGTGTAAACAAATTGCATCCTGATTCCAAAAATAGCCTGTGAGGCTGTGTCTAAAACTGTATAATAAGAGAGCCCTTGTACACTGAAATGTATCATTCTGATGTTCCAACTGACCTGACCACTGATACATTTAATCAGTGGAACTGTCCTTGTCAGGACACTTGAGTGAAATAAACATCCTTCCCTGCTTCAAGATCCTGCTTGACAACTTCTTCAATATTGCTGTAATCCTGTGACCTACAAATTAGACCCTAAATCTAATTCATCCTCTGGCTGTTCTGAAGATTGGACCCAGCTCCTAGTACCACCGCACTGGCCGCTACCCAGCAGCTCTGGCCAGTGTAATAGGCCAGGGGGAATCCATCTACAGCACCCTGATCCATAGTAAGCGTCAGGGGTACCAGCCCAAGTGTACCAGCACGGGAGTTCATTAGCAGTGACAGTTACCCAGAAGGAACGTGGTTCTGGATGCCATAAAGGAGTCCAGTGGTGGCAGCAGGCTCCTACCACTGCAGCAGGAGGGGTGTATTCGGAGTAACGAAAGGGGACAGTGATAAAGTAAGTCCAGCCGGTTCCCAGCAACAACAGACATGGTGGCATTGGTGGTCCATCCTGTCACAGACACATTTTACAAAACCCTGGAACAGCAATGGGCATTAAGTTCCTCCTAGCTATGCTAATTTGGTTATAGGTGATTGAGAGGCATTAACCATCTAGTGTGAGGAAGAGCATTGGCCTATCTTGTTATCATGGTTCCGCTATATAGATGACATTTTGTTCATATGGACCAGGAAGAGAACTGACTTAGACAAATTTTGCCAACAATTGAACAACAATTCTTTAAACATTACGTGTACTTATTCAATCAGTCAAGTTATGGTAAGTTTATTGGACCTAACTGTCTATGTGGAAGAAGTAAAGATCTTAACCAAGAACTATAAATAATTGAATGGTATCCCCAAAAGTCAATTCAACAGAATTAGAAGAAACTGCATGAATTAGGCAGTATTTACATCAAGCAAGCAATATGAAAAAATAGTTTCTAAAAAAAGGATATTCACCACTTTGGTGAAAGCCTTGCAAGATGCAAAAAATGCAGAATGAAGTACTATGTTAGCCTTTAATAATACATGTAAAGAGACAATGCAACGAATATCACATATTGCTTTTATTATACATAGACAGCATAAAAATATATATGCTCTTTTTAGAAAGCATTGGACCATTTTAAGGAACAATCCTTTTTTATCTGAGTGCCTTTCCTGTAGTTGAGAAAGAGGATATGTAAAGCTACAAGACTTTTACAGATGTGACATCTGTACAGCTTTCTGGATCTGTATTAGCAAAGAAATGAAAATCAGTAACTTCACCTCTATTTCAAACGATCAAACCTATCCAATAAAACGATTCTTAACTTGTCATAGTAAAAATGTAATCTATTTAGTCAAACCCTTACAATCGATTTTGCACACAGCAGGCAGCCTGACTTTCCTTGCAAACCGTTCTTCCTGTGCTGAGTCACTATGTCAGTCTCTACATTGGTTGCCTGTTTTTTACAGTATCCAATATAAAATCCACAGCAAGACTTTCCTCTGGTCTACAAATCTTCAAGCGTTCTCTGAAAACTCACCTATTCAGGTAAGCTTATAATAATCCGCAACCACCTTCATAACCCCCGTAGGTTACCCTATTACCACCATATACACAATTCACACAAGACAACAACCCTCTGACCCCTGACCAACATTGCTTAATGACTGGATCACATAACATACAAATCACTTTTTACACTTTGCAATCTGGCTGGACCAATATGCAATATGTAAATTTAACCTCATGTATCTCACTCCCATTGTCCTATCGATTGTAAGCTCGCGAGCAGGGCCTCTTTCCTCTTTGTTTGTTTTACCTAATATTGTTTCTTACTGTGTTTGTCCCCAGTTGAAAAGCGCTACGGAATTTGCTGGTGCTATATAAATAAATGTTGATGATGATTTTTTAGTCCAATGTGAATGTGTCATACAATATATGGGCCGTACCTCTTAAAAACAAGGTGATCTGAGCATATGCAGAACATTACAAAGAGTTGTCATGTCACTTTAAAGAAATACTTAAATGTCCCATAAATTCATTGAGACGTTTTATGAGTATTGAACAGATTCAGAAACATTGGAGACATAGCGACTCCGCTTTTGCGAGGGCAGAGAATAAATGGATCAACAACTTTAAAACATTATATCATACTGGTTTAAATCAAAACTTGCAGTTATAATGGTTCCTATAATAAGATCGTTCTGTATAAAAGTCCGTAGATGAATCACCCTCGTCACGTGGGTGTAAAAAAATGGATAATTTTATGCTCGCTATAGAATGATATAGTACAATAATTGACTAACCCATCTATAGTGTTTGTGTCATACATTTATGAATCTGGAATATGATTTATTTAGTGCTGTAAGGTATAGATTTATTTTATACTAATGACAAGAATTAGGAATATCGTTTATTAAGTGAGTGCAACAGTTTGTGTGTGTGTGGGGGGGGGAATTTATTATCTCCTCCACAAATATTTTACTTACCATTGGTTATAGTTGTGTATATCATTTACTGCTTTACCAATGTTGATGCACACATTTTAAGCACCATACCAGTTCCTAACTTTTTACACTTTTATGTGCAATTAGTATTAATTATAGTGAAAAAGAATAGGCCCAACTCATGCACTATTTTTTTTAGTAAAGAGAGCTGTCTATAAAACAACATTTTCTGTCACAATTAGAATACAGTATATTAGAATAATTTGAACAACAGCTTGAATTTATTTGAGTTAATATGACACATTTGTAAGATAATTTGGGAGTAGTTGGTATAAACTATCTTCTGCTAATTTTTGCAACATTTTCTGTAATAGAAGGAGGTACAAAATAAAAAAGGAGCAACTTTGCACCTTGGCAAAACTGTTTTGCACTGCAAGGGAGGGATTTAAAATGTATTGACAGATTTACAGTTGGGAGGGGTGTGTCCTATATCAACTATAAATTACAATGTAAAATTAAAGCTGTCTGGGATTTGTATGCTCCCTGCATGAAAAACATAATAATTTGTACCCGTTGTCTTGTAAAATAGCTTGTCCAAGGAGCAAATTTACTCTTTTTTTTTTGCTTTGCTCCTAACCCAGCACCAGGCCTTTTCACCACAAAGGTATATATAGCTGATTGATGTACAATATATTTGCTTCAGGACTTGATTCCCACCAACTGGTTCAGTTATGACCCCACACAAGAAAAAATAAATCTTAATAAATGTATAGGGAAAGTATACCATTTCAGTATGCAGAAAAACTAAGTGGTGTAGCTGTCAGTTCTTCATCACACATAACCTTTTAAACACACCCAGCGCAACAGACATTTAGCCATATATCATATAAGAGGGCCGCTGCTATTCAAACTTTTTTTAAATGACATGAATAATATGTGAATGGTTTAGAGCAGGAATTTAGATCTTATACAACAGATGAAAGACATCCTGGGATGTCATCATGAGAAATAGTGTAAAATCCTCTTTGTAGCTGCGTATGTCTCAGTTTGCACAAGTGGGCCTTGATTTCAACTAAAATGCTTTGTTTTGCAGAGCAAGATGGCAACATTTGTGGGGAGCAGAAGTTTGCACCAGCCAATGGGAAGAGTTGGGCAGAGCCGCACAATCCTTTGTAAAGTACAGAGTAGGTGCACCAGTGCACATAGTTTTGTGAAACACTGTAAAAATGTGATCTCATTTTCAGAAGCAAGATTATGAAATTATATTAAAAAAAAAGGATAAAGAAGGGAATTTCTTGCTTTGTGTCCGACCAATGGGCCTGAGTTTGGGTAGGGCATGTCCTAGATCAAGTTTAAATTTCAGTGTATAAATAAAGCTATCAAGTACTTGTGTGCCACGTGACAAAACAGCCAGTATTTATCTTATGTGCAAAATAATAAGCTAATTTGCACCCCTTGCATTGTAACATGATTTGTCCCGGAGAACAGTTACTCCTTTTTTTGCCTTACTCTCCTAATTGACTCAGGCCCTATTTGTTTAATGGGACACATTTTTCATTTTCCATTTGCATCTTGGTGTAGAAGTCCTGTTCTAGCTGCACTTTTCCCAGTGTAGACACACAACTGTCACATGATATAGTCCTGATGTCACCTCACTCTCATGATTAAACATAGAATTAACTATGTTCACTCGTAATTGGGACAAAAAATGAGGTCCCCAATAAACTTACTAATGTTCGTCAATGCAGGAGACCTTGTTAACCTGGCATGTCCAAATAAGTCTCTTTTGTCACAGCCCATTGGTGGCTCCAACTATAGTGGAGATGAATATATCCCTGACCCTTCAGCGGAGAGTAGTTCAGACACCAGCAATGGCAGCAGTAGAACAAAGTGAAGGGCCACAGAAGCACCTTCTAAGCACAATGATTCCCTACCTAATGGCAGCGGTGTTTTAAGCTCAGAAGGCCAAATGGATGTTGTGGTGTCCATCCAAACGGTTTCCGAAAAAAGTGGTGGTTCCAGGGAGAATAGCAAAAAGCAATACTGCCTGTACTGTGAGAAGTCCCTCTCAAAAATAGCCCGGCATATCAAGTACGTTCACTGTAATGAGACTGAAGTTGCCTGGTGCATGAATGTTCCCAAGCACTTGAAAATAAGGTGCATGCAATTTGCACATCTTTGGAATAAAGACAACTTCGCACACAACTCTGAGGTGATAAGTACAGGGAGCGGAGTTCGGATTCCAAGCAAATGCATTAACTGTATAGACTGATCATTTTTAATTGATGACAACTGGTAAACCAGCCTGATCCATTTGTAAGCACATCCCTATTGGAGCATGCAGATCAGGTTAACACAGATCTATTAATTTTGTGTGAAACCTCGCTCACATAACACCACGCATTTTATCTCCGGGTCTGACCTGAGCCGTTGGTGGCAACTCTGATGATCTGCTCAAGGCACCTTCAATACTCTTCCAATGTATCTATTTTCCATGTTTTACATATTCCTACTAGTTTATGAAGCTGACATAAGTAAAGTAAAATCCTTACAAAATGCTAAACTTTAAATTGAACAGTGAAAGCATTAGCGATTATTACCATTCAAAATTGTAAGTACAAGTACAATTAGTACCTGTAAATCTGTGAAGTGTTAATCTCATTACATTAAGCATTTAAGATGAGTCAAAATGATGATTATAAAAATGACCCCGCTTCTTCATGCCACTGATCTTTTGCACCCCTCCTTGGCACACTTCATATCTCAAAGTCATTAATGTCATCTGCTAGGAACAATTAATGTGAATGTAGAATAATTACATTGGGGATCTTGGGACTCCATGAATTTTGTGCATTAACATTCAAGCTGCATTCACTGACCGAGCTTCTAACTTCTTTTGTTCATTCTAAGGCAAAGGGATTTCTACGTGAGAAAGCTATTTTGTTGTTTACTAATTACAAAGGTATTCAATAAAATGTATTTAAACTCAAGTACAACATAAATGACTGGTGATCTATGCATCCAGAACTCCTGAAAGATGAGAGCAGCTATAAGTATGTCATTATGGTCCTTTCCATAAATAACACTCCCTATTCATATTGCAAACATATTGTAGCAGTAATTCATAATAAACAGCTTCCATTAGGAATAAACATATTGCACAAATAATAATCTCAAAATGGCTAAAATTCAATATAAAAGGAATTTCATTTAATAACAATCAGATTCTATATCTTTCAATGGTGTGCTACTCACCTTTGTTAAAAGGCAAGGATTATATTTATTATCAATTATGTAAAGTTTTATCACACTATCCACTTACTTTGTGAAACATTGTGATATTGTATATTTTTTTAATACCTATGCAATAAATAAATCTACGTCATGTGGCACTTGTTATTCTAGTTCTTTCATTTATTGATACATATGTCATAAATACACTGTAGATACAATATGTCATATGTTATCTAATTGACATTTCGAAGAACTCCATTGTGATCCTCACCAAAGCCTGATTAAGGGCTCTGGCCACCCTAGGCTAATACACCCATAGTTTCCCCAATCCACCCCTACCACCATGTATAGGCATATAGGAATACTCCTGAACAGAGCCGTAACTTAGAATTCTAGCGCCCTGGGCGAGAAAGGCAAATACCGCCCCCCTAGCCCTCATTTTTAACCAAATTAGCCTAAAATATTCCTAAATTGCGCCCCCCTTCAGCGTTGCGCCCTGGGCCGTCGCCCCTGTTGCACAGCCCTAGTTACGGCCCTGCTCCTGAATATGAACAAGTAACCCATGTTTATTAACTTTTGATGTGACTGTAATGAGCCATTCTGTAACAATACCGGTGGTATTATCTGGCTTCTAATGGCCGAACAGATATACAGCGGGTAGTCAGATGTTTGCCGGGTCGGTACACAAGCGGGTAGTCATGGATGCAAGTAAGAGTGGCAAGTAACAGGAGTTGAGCAGGCAGAATACTCAAGCACATGTCTGATCTAGGAAGTGCCTATTACAGGCCCAAACAGGAAACGGGATCCATGATTGTTTCTCTTTGATATCATACTGGCCATCTGGGAAAAGGGCAAATTTAAGGGCAAGTTTACAAATACAGAGACCTCAAAGATCAGAGTAATTCCATACAGTATTCCTCCCTTTCAATAACATCCTCTGGACGGTGCTTTGCTGGGTTTCTCCAGGTATCTCTGATGAAATTCACACAGTAATTGAGGTGCATTGACATTCTCTTCTGGTTCCTATGAATTGCCTTCTGGACCATATCCCTGTCATTGTATTAAATATTGAAGTATATTTTTCAATCCTCGTGAATCTAATATTTTCTCTACTAGAAATTCTTCATGTTCATCAATTTGAAGAGGATCTGGAGGAAGTGCGACCAGGAAAAGGATTTGAAATTACTGGCTTCAGTAAAGAAACATGAAAGACAGGATGAACCTTCATTGATCCTGGGAGTTCCTGTTGAAAAGCATATGGACTGACTTGTGCCAAATTTTAAAGGGACCTATATATTTCGGTCCTAGTTTAGGGGTAGGCACGCTTACTTTTAGCTTTTGTGTAGAAAGCCAAACATCATCACCAATATTTAAAACTGGTGCAGCTTTACGATGCCTGTCTGCAATTATTTTATAACTGTCCTGTGCATGTTGCAAGGTCTATCTTAATACTTCAAGATTATTTTGCAGTGACTCAAACAATTTAAAATACATCTGACATTGATTAATAAATCCACAAAACTTTTGAGGGTCCCCTCCAAACCGAACAGATGGGAGAGGGAGAGCAACAGGGGACGGCGATGCTACAGGTACTTGCAGTGATCGCTTCTCCAACTCTGTGATATGGTTCTCATGTTGAGAGATCCTAATTAGAAATTCCTGGAAACTATTATGTGCGTCACAAGCCTTTGTGAATTTCTTGCTTAACCTGTAATTCGAGAGGCATAAACCTGTCCAGGAATTTTAGCTCCGTCTGGCATTCAATTAATATGATGGTTAAACTTGCCATGCGCCACTTAGCAGGTATAACTTTGGTGGACTCCATTTCAAGGCTTGAGTATCCTGTAAAAATACCGGTGGTATTATCTGGAGTCCAATGGCCGAACTGATATACAGCGTGTGTCCGGGTACTTCAAATATATTCTCCTCAAGTTTACAGTAACTAAGAGGTGCCTATTTTACCTCTAACAATCATATATATTATAGAATAGATACTAAACAGTGTTGTTCATAAGTGCCGGTTTTCTTCCAGGTCAAAGAAATTTATTTTTGATATTAAACTTGCAAAATTCCTTTAGAAGCACATGTTCATTAATAAATGTGCTGGTGTGGCTTCTGAAGACCAACCTGGTGTGATAAAATTTACTTTGTGTGTCCTGTAGTCCAGTGTAGGGGGCGGAGACTACAGTGCTTAGACCTAGGTGGAGGTACTGTGCAATACTGAATACAAGTTAAAGAGTCTATTTGCAGACACACAAAGACTAGTACACACACCCTAAGGCTATCTACCTTGTGTCACCCACCTCTCCTGTGTCCAATTACCTTTCCTCTGTGTCCCTCCAGATCTCCCTCATGTCTCCTTGTGTACTTACATTTCCCCTCATGTCTCCATAATACTATAATACATCTTTACAAAATATCTCCCTTATATCTTCCATGTTACCCTTTATTTTTGCCATATCTGTTTCCTTTCAATGGTCCTATGTGACCCTATTTTCATTTCAGGTATCCCCCTCTCTCCCTGCTTTCTCCTGTGCCTTACATTCCGTTTCTCTCACTCCTGCCATACTCCTTGATCCTCTCTATCTATCTATCCCTGTTCCTGCTCCTATTATTCCCTCTCACTAGTGAATTCACATGTTTGCCCCTCCATCATCACACTGTGCCCCCCTCCTTCATCACTCTGTGCCCCTTCCTTCTTCACACTGTGCCCCTTCTTTTATCACACTGCCCCCCTCCTTCATCACTCTGTGCCCCCTCCTTCATCACTGTGCCCCTTCTTTTATCACACTGTGCCCTCCTTCATCACGCTGTTCCCCCTCATCATCTCACTGCGCCCCCTCCTTCATCATTCTGTGCCCCCCTCCTTCTTCACACTGTTCCCCACCATCATCACTCTGTGCCCCCTCCTTCTTCACACTGTGCCCCACCATCATCACTCTGTGCCTCCTCCTTCTTCACACATTTGCCCCTTCATCACTGTGCCCCTTCTTTTATCACACTGTGCTCCCTTCATCACACTGTTCCCCCTCATCATCTAACTGTGCCCCCTCCTTCATCAAACTGTGCTTCCTTCATCACTGTGCCCCCATTATCACACTGCTGCCCCCTCCGTTCTTTACTTACCATTGTATGATCTTCATTTCTTTTGTTTTCTTCTCTTCCTCTTCAATCTTCCTTTCTTCAGTCTTCTGGCTCCTCTCCTCTCTGGCTCCTCTCTGCCCCCCGCAATGCTTACACTGCATTCTGCCAGACAAGGCTGCCTGTAAGGAAGAAGTGCTGGTATGTCATACAGGCACATATCGCCCCACTTCAAGCATTGGTGTAAACTCAAATTGTCAGCGGTTTGCAGCAGGTTTCTAAACCCCAAAACCAGTGATGGTTTACACCAAACCGCTAATGGTTTATTGCAAAAGCACTGTTTTTATTTTTTTAAAGATTCCTTTTTGTAATCTTTTTCTAATTGGCTGGTTTCTGTTGGCACTGAAAACCCTCAGGATGTGGATCTCACAAGCACTATAAAAGCCAACTTCCTTATTAACGTTGATAGGGGTCTGAGGGGATAAAGGACTTGATATTGGAGAGGAGAGCATTTGGTAGTGTTTGGCAGATAGCAGGCCAACTAAACTGACAGGTGTTTTGTGGTTTAGTATTGTCTTGTTCCTTATTTGTTTGTTCTTATACTTACTGTATTCTGTGTTTTTTGGCTAAAGTTCTGTCTGTGCTATTTGTGAGTGACTGTAGTGTGAGTGTGCAGAGAGTCATTGTTGTTTTTCTAGTGTGTTTTTTTGTTTGTGTTTTTTGCTCATATTTGTTGGCCACTATGGTGAGAGAAAAGAGAAGGAGTGAGAGTGTGGACTGCAGACTGCAGGCAGAAGATACCCCCATAGGGCATGAAGAGGCAGGAGGGTGAAGAAAAGACAGGGGCACATGACAGTAGGCAGGTAAGCAAGACTAAGGCAAGGATGAATGTGAGGTTTTCACATGATGAAAATAATGTCCTCTAAAAGTATAATTCACTGCGATGAACAAATGCGACAAACAGCCAGGAGCCTATTAGCCCTCAAACATAAGCTATGGACCTGGGTGTTTGATGCAGTAAATGCAGTGGGACCTATAAAGAGAAATGTGGAATACTGCAGGAAATGATTTTCAAAGATCAAAAGGTTTAGGGTTAGGGTTAAATGTTTAAAAATCTATGCAAACAGCATGACCCCATACGCCTTGTTATATATTGTGTTGTTCAGGAGTCTGTGTATTCAACAGAGGTGTCAATTCCCAGGAGTGACATCCATATCCTGAATCATCTGAAATGACAAACAGCAGAAATCTTTATTTAGTAACCATATTGCAACTAGCTCATGTGAAACATAGGAAACAAGGTACATGTATGAAGTAAAGGCTGATTTACATGTACAGTAACCATCCCTCTGGAATTCCTCAATCCTGCCAAAGTAGACTGACTGTCGCAGCACATACGTGTCATGGCATGACCCAGGATAACCGGCTACATTACTCATTATATGCATGTTAGGATCACAGACCAGCTTCACAATCAGCAAGTAATAGTGGTGGGAGATGGTGTATACCTCTGCCCCGTGTTGAGTTTGTCTCAAATCAAATTGTGTGCAATATATAGCTCCAAAGACATTAGATAGTCCTGAAAGCCTATAAAATGCTATCTTGAGCTCATGCCACTGTGCCTTCTGGCTGGGGAAGCAGGAATATGTCTTCAACAATGTATGTACTGCACTTAACACTTAAGAAAAGTGCCTTGAAAATATTGGCCGTGTAATGTAAAACACCTTTGAGCTTGCGGATTGGAATGAACCTAGGGCTCTGAGTTGAACACATAATAATTTGCGCAGCCCAGGCTTCAAATCACCTCTCACCTGCTCATAACGCTGCAGGAGGTTTGTACAGGTGACGCAAAACTTTTTCTCATCCTCCTGATTTGCTCTAAAAACACATGCTATGTGGCTCCTCCGTGGACTGGGGCTGGTGCTCCTTCTTCTGCCTCCTCTCCTCCAAAATCCTCAAGGCAATCTTCATGAAGAGCTCATCCAACAAGTTGCTTACAGTTGCCATATTGCCACACTCACAACTGCAAAGAGGTTTGGGTTCCTTTTATTTATAGGCACCATAGGCTAAAATAGGCCAATAGGTTGCAAAGTGAGCAAACTCATCTGTCCCAACCTCCTCTTATTTCTAGTGGTTTTTTTCCCATTGGATTTTCGAGCAGTAGATAAAAAAATAATCTGTGTGCAATGTGGTGCTTTGTAAAACGGTGCTTGTTGGCAGGTTTCCTGTAGTTTTGCCTTTAATAGTTAATGCTGTTTCAAGACTGCCAAAATAACGCCAACAAAACCGCACTTTAGTAAATTTTCCCCTTGAGCTAATGATTGCTGCTTTTTTGGCTAATAGCCCTTACATCTTGCGGAATGCCATGGTTTGGAAATTGCTAAAATGAACAGTTTGTGGAGGACTATGAAATGTTATACAAATACAGCACCTTGTTTCACTATTTCTACAAAATTAAACAAATCACTAATTATAGTGAAATAAATAAAATACCTAGATATGCTCTGAAGTTACATATAGACACTCATATTGATTGGCTAATATTTGTTCGCGTTAGGCATACAGTGTTATGTATACAACAGCAAACATGTTTTTCAGCTAGGATAAGAAATCTTGTTTATGTATCCTGGTAGGTGTTTACAATTGATGGCCTTGGCTCCTCTGCCTCAGTTGAAGAAGACGATGCATCCTCCATCTCCATTGGTGGGCTGTTTACTAGTCAACAGGATAGGATTGTTTTTATTCCACCACTGCTGCCTCTGACTGAGTGCCCTCCTCAGTGAAACATAATTAGCAAAACATATATATTTAATTTAAAACACAAATAATAAAGTATGATATAAGTCATTTGGCACAGAGAACCTAATTTATTTGTGATGGCATTTATTATCATGAACAAGCTTCCTCTGTTCAATGTACATTAAATAGCCATCAGCAACTATGGAAAGCACCCATAATACTGTCCCTTAAATTGCTTTTTTATCCCTCTAGTTTTCACTTTTGCATATTAAATATATCATCACAATTCCTGTTTTGTGAAAAGCAAATAAATTCCCACTAATTTATGCATTGATAAAACAAATTAAGTTTCATTTGATGAATAATGAGGCTGTGATTGTTAAAGATTAATGTAACCCATATTTGTATTGTAGCACAAGTGTGTGATAGGCTTACATTTAAAGTCTTCAAAAGGCAGTTTAAACATGTGCAGATATCTGGAAAATGAATACTATCACATCTCCATATGCTGCACCTTCGGGGCAGAGGGTTATTGTGCACAGCAGATATTCCCAATCAATAAACGGCACTTAAACCATTAGATATGTCCATGCTTTCTCCTCACTGCTTAAAGAGGAGACTGATTCTGCAATTTTATTGATTATATCAAAATAAACATAAAAAAGTGCATTCCACAGTTGTCATTAACGTTATTCTAGGCCCAGAGGGGCTTCAAAATGTGTATTTTTGTCATGACAAATGTATTTTATTTTCAAGGTTAATGTTGAGCAAATGACAATGTATTTCTCTCATATTTCCAAGTATACATTTATATTTCATTTGTAACAGTCACTTCTCAAATTTCAGAAGTATACTGTATTCTTAGTGTAATATTTTACATTAAAATTTAAAGAAATAATGTGGTAAAGACACAGCTGTTTGTCATTAACCATAACCCTGTTTTTTTCTATAGATAATGAAGACTTTTTACAATTGGAGAAAATTTAGCAAACCCTTAAAAATGCATCTTTCACAATGAATTTATATTTTATAACTGAATATGTGTGGCCATGTCAGTAAAATCTATATTCTATATTGTCAGCAATCTCCACTTTATGTATAAATAAAAAATATACAGATATCTTTCTGATGTATGATGCCCACTTCATGTTTTAGGCTTTCTAGCTAATAGGATGTGGCATAATAATGAAGAATCAGCTCTGAACACAAGTATAGGGGTGTCTACAAATTAAAGTGTTGACTCTGTAAATAGAGACATAGGGCTAGATTTACTAAGCTGCACGTTTGAAAAAATGGGGATGTTGCCTATAGCAACCAATCAGATTCTAGCTTTCATTTATTTAGTACTTTCTACAAAATGACAGCTAGAATCTGATTGGTTGCTATAGGCAACATCCCCACTTTTTCAAACCCGCAGCTTAGTAAATCTAGCCCTAGGTATCATTTTGTAGAAGGTACTAAATAAATGAAAGCTAGAATCTGATTGGTTGCTATAGGCAACATCCCCACTTTTTCAATCCTGCAGCTTAGTAAATCTAGTCCATAGTCCTCACTGGAAGACATATTTTTAAACCTCAACATGTGTTGGTAAAAATTTCAATTGTGCTAATGATTACCTTTAATTTCTTCTTGTGTAAAGGGGGGGATGGTAAAGCATACCTTCTCCTATGTAATGAACTTTATATATATATATATATATATATATATATATATATATATATATATATATATATATATTTATATGTCATTGGGTTACAGGGTGAGGCCAGATACTGCCCACAAGCAATCTTGTATAGTGTTTTACCATGGACTCATAGACCCAAGACTCCATTATATATATATATTTATATAAATGTATATATATATATATATATATATATATATATATATATATATATATATATATATAAAAATAGTATAATTAGGAGGGACTCACAGGACTTTTCCAGTTTGTTAGAGTTTTTATTCCATTTTTTACATTCATGTTATTGGAGTTCCTGCACCCAGGCTGGAGAAATATCTACAAACATGAGTGCCTTTCCTGTTATGTGTTTTATATATATGTATATATATAATACAAAAGAGAAGGGGCGCCACACATAGTGCATTAAATGTGAAACATAATCAATATAAACTCCACAAATATATCATTCCCGTTCCAGAGGTGCAAATAATGCAAGCTTAAATCGTATGCTGATGTATCCCCTTTAAGTGACGGTTGTAGTGGACCACTGAAGCACAAGAATCTGTAAAAGTGACAGAGATTCCTCCAAAAGATCACAGCAGAGAAACTCAAGATGGCTGAAACTCAGAAACAGCCACAATAGTATAATACCATCAGAAAAAGTGACTGATACATATAAAATTTATTAGAACACGTGGCTAGTTGCCCCACACTGCAACTCAAGTAAAAAATGCCCGAACGTAAAGTACAATTTAATACAGCTTATCTCTCCTCTCCTCATATGTAGATGGAAAACGGTGAGGTAATACTGACCAGTGTACCCCACAATTGCACACAAGTCAGGAACAGCAAGCAGACCAACACGCTGTACCCGACGCGTTTCGTCCTCCAATGGCAGACTTTCTCAAGGGGTCATGGTTAGGATGTCAACTATCCATTCTTAACTAGTCCAGTGCTCTAATTGCCGAACCAATCGGGACGTCATCTCCGGATCTAGGGCGGAGATTGCGGCAGCCCCGATACCTCACTTCCGGTATCTCACTTCCGGTCTGCAAACAGTATTACTTTAAAACGTATCTTACGGATAATTTAAAAATAGTTTAAAGGATAACAGTAGAATGGTAACTAAAATGAATCTAAAAGACATCTAATTTAAAAATTACACTCAAAACAGGTGGTCCCATTTTACAGCTAACAGTATACAATAATCAAGATATTCCAACATCACATACTTCAAAAGAACAATTATTATCGATTATAGTATAGTAAAATTAAATGCATATACAAATATTACATACATATAAAGATGTTACAATGGTCCCGATACCTCACTTCCGGTATCTAACTACCGGCCAGGAAATAATAGCATTGAATTTCCATCACAAGAATATACAGTATATGCAAACAACAGGTACATCTGACAGAAGATAGAGGCTATAAATCATACATATAGGGTAATTCAAAAGAATATAAAGGCTAAATGTCACCTGGTTAGAAAATCCAACACAAATGGCTAAAGCTAACTAATACAATGATCTAACTAATATACAAGGATATAAAAGGATAACCTGAAAGAGAGAAAAACCCATTAATAACATTATAAGAATGATGTGATTTCAAATGCTTCGTTAAGACCTTTAGGTGCCAATGTGTCGAGTTTATATAACCAATACATCTCTCTACAAGAGAGTTTTTTTGCAAGGTCTCCACCCCGTGCACCCAACACCACGTGTTCAATCCATTTAAATCTTAGACCACTAGGGTCTGCATTATGGTAAGCCACAAAATGTCTAGATGCAGTAAGTGAATGTAATTTATTTTTAATAGCTCTTACATGCTCCTGGAGACGTAGTTTTAAAGCCCTTTTGGTTTTCCCCATGTACAACTTTCCACAGGGGCATTTTAATACATATATGACTGAAATCGTCTGACAGTCAATTCAATTCTGAATCTTAAATTCCCTTTAGTGTGAAGAATCAAAACATTTTTTATTAAAGGTAGATACTAGTCTACACATGTTACAGTTGTTACATCTATAGAAACCTTTTCCCAATTGTTTCAAAAAAGTCACCTTAGTATCTTTTGTATCTTTAAGTAGAGTAGGTGCTAGAAGGGACTTCAAATTTCTTGTTTTTTTAAACACAATATCAGGTTTTGGCGGCACTACAGATTCCAAAACTGGATCCATAAGGATAAGCTTCCAGTGCTTATTAAGGACCGATTTTATCTTCTTATCATCCTTATTAAATTCTGTAATAAATGGAACAATAGCATTATTCTCCTTCTTATTTTTATTCCTATATACCAACATATCCTTTCTCTCTACAGCATCTGTTTTAGCTAAAGCATCCATAATAATCTGGTCAGGATAACATCGCTCCTTAAATCTCTCAACATATATACGTGATTATTCTCCATACACATTCTCATCCGAGCAATTTCGTTTGATACGATTGAACTGGGACCTAGGAATGTTGTTTTTCCACTTAACAAGATGGCAACTATCATAGTGCAAGTAGCTATTTGTGTCCACTTCCTTAATGTGCGTTTTAGTACAGATCTTAGTATCCTCATATCCAAGAACCAAATCCAGGAATTCTATGCTCGTCTCACTTATTTTAGATGTAAATTTCAAATTGAGCTCATTCCAATTAATATAGCAGAAAAATTCCTCTAGAGGCTGTAAAGGACCACCCCAGATCAAAATGATATCATCTATATATCTGCGGTAAAAAATGATATGTGTAGCAAAGGGGTTATTCTCACCATAGATAGAATCAGTTTCCCATTTACCCATAAAGAGGTTAGCGAAACTGGGGGCGAATATAGTCCCCATCGCTGTCCCATAAATTTGCAAAAAGAAGTCATTCATAAACTTAAAATAATTCCGAGACAAAATAAACCGAATTACTATACAGATGAAGTTCTTATGATTATCATCTAAATAGTCATCTAATTGGAGATAATAATTCACAGCTTCTAACCCTTTAGTATGGTCAATCAAAGTGTACAGTGACTGTACATCTATTGTGACCCATTTAAAGCTGGATTTCCATTGGATACCATCCAGGATTTGTAACAGAGAGGTATAGTCCTTCTAAAACGTTGGTAATTGACTGACATATTTTTTAATAAAAGTCTACATACTGTGACACATGAGAGGTCAGGGAGCCAATCCCCGCTATTATTGGCCTCCCAGGGGGCTTTTCTAAAGACTTATGCACCTTCAGCAGATAGCAAAATATCGGAATCACAGGTGAGTCCTGAAGGAGAAATAGAAACTCATCATGGGTCAGTATATTCTTTCTTAACGCCCCATATAGAATAGCTTTTAATTCCTCTAGAAAGACAGTCGTAGGATCTTTATTTAATTTCTTATAGGAGAGTTCCTCACTTAGTCTCAAAGACTCCAAGATGTAATCACTCCTATTAAGGATGACAATCCCACCCCCTTTGTCAGCTTGCTTAATTGCAATCCTCTCATTATTCATAAGATTATCCAATGCTTTTTTTTCAAAATTTGAAATATTCTTCTTGTATTTCTTAGTTGTAGTGGCTTGACATAATTCCCTTTTAACCAATTGATAGAACATCTCTAGATTACTTCCCTTAGACTTGAGGGGATAGAATTTAGATGGTAAGTTTAAACCTGATAATGATTCTTTACAATTAGCAGACTCAATAGCAGTGTCATTCTTTTTCAAGAAATGCCTTTTTAAAGTAAGTCTTCTGACAAATCTATTAAGGTCCAAAAAAAGGTTAAAATCATTTGATGTACTCGTAGGCACAAAAGATAGACCCTTCTTTAGTAATTTAAGTTCATCCTGAGTAAGATTGTGATCAGATAAATTAAAGATACCCAAGGGTTTAGGATCAACAAATTCCTCTAATAGTGCCTTCTCTTTCTTTCTCTTGATTCCCCCTCGTTTACCTCTTTTTTGCACTTTGGAGTGCCTGTTTAGCTTAAACTCTATTGGGATACACACTTTTCTGTCTGCACTTTTATGTCAATGAATTACCAACGTTTTTGAAGGACTATACCTCTCTGTTACAAATCCTGGATGGTATCCAATGGGAATCCAGCTTTAAATGGGTCACAATAGATGTACAGGCACTGTACACTTCGATTGACCATACTAAAGGGTTAGAAGCTGTGAATTATTATCTCCAATTAGATGACTATTTAGATGATAATCATAAGAACTTCATCTGTATACTAATTCGGTTTATTTTGTCTCGGAATTATTTTAAGTTTATGAATGACTTCTTTTTGCAAATTTGTGGGACAGCGATGGGGACTATATTCGCCCCCAGTTTCGCTAACCTTTTTATGGGTAAATGGGAAACTGATTCTATCTATGGTGAGAATAACCCCGTTGCTACAAATATCATCTTTTACCGCAGATATATAGATGATATCATTTTGATCTGGGATGGTCCTTTACAGCCTCTAGAGGAATTTTTGTGTTATATTAATAGGAATGAGCTCAATTTGAAATTTACATCTAAAATAAGTGAGACGAGCATAGAATTCCTGGATTTGGTTCTTGGATATGAGGGTACTACGATCTGTACTAAAACGCACATTAAGGAAGTGGACACAAATAGCTACTTGCACTATGATAGTTGCCATCTTGTTAAGTGGAAAAACAACATTCCTAGGTCCCAGTTCAATCGTATCAAACGAAATTGCTCGGATTAGAATGTATATAGAGAACAATCACGTATATATGTTGAGAGATTTAAGGAGCGATGTTATCCTGACCAGATTATTATGGATGCTTTATCTTAAACAGATGCTGTAGAGATTATGAATATGTTGGTATATAGGAATAAAAATAAGAAGGAGAAGAATGCTATTGTTCCATTTATTATGAACTTTAATAAGGATGATAAGAAGATAAAATCGGCCCTTAATAAGCACTGGAAGCTTATCCTTATGAATCCAGTTTTGGGATCTGTAGTGCCGCCAAAACCTGATATTGCGTTTAAAAAAACAAGAAATTTGAAGTCCCTTCTAGCACCTAGTCTACTTAAAGATACAAAAGATACTAAGGTGACTTTTTTGAAACAATTGGGAAAAGATTTTTATAGATGTAACATGTGTAGACTAGTATCTACCTTTAATAAAGCTTTTTTTGATTCTTCACACCAAAGGGAATTTAAGATTCAGAATCAAATTGACTGTCAGACAATTTCAGTCATATATGTATTAGAATGCCCCTGTGGAAAGTTGTACATGGGGAAAACCAAAAGGGCTTTAAAACTACGTCTCCAGGAGCATGTAAGAGCTATTAAAAATAAATTAGATTCACTTACTGCATCTAGACATTTTGTGGCTTACCATAATGCAGACCCTAGTGGTCTAAGATTTAAATGGATTGAACACGTGGTGTTGGGTGCACGGGGTGGAGACCTTGCAAAAAAACTCTCTTGTAGAGAGATGTATTGGTTATATAAACTCGACACATTGGCACCTAAAGGTCTTAACGAAGCATTTGAAATTACATTGTTCTTATAATGTCATTAATGGGTTTTTCTCTCTTTCAGGTTATCCTTTTAGATCCTTGTATATTAGTTAGATCATTGTATTAGTTAGCTTTAGCCATTTGTGTTGGATTTTCTAACTAGGTGGCATTTAGCCTTTATATTATTTTGAATTACCCTATATGTATGATTTGTAGCCTCTATCTTCTGTCAGATGTACCTGTTGTTTGCATTTACTGTATAATCTTGTGATGGAAATTCAATGCTACCATTATTTCCTGGCCGGTAGTAAGATACCGGAAGTGAGGTATCGGGACCATTGTAACATCTTTATATGTATGTAATATTTGTATATCTATTTGAATGTACTATACTATAATCGATACGCTTGTTCTTTTGAAGTATGTGATGTTGGAATATCTTGATTATTGTATACTGTTAGCTGTAAAATGGGACCACCTGTTTTGAGTGTAATTTTTTAATTAGATGTCTTTTAGATTCATTTTAGTTACCATTCTACTGTTATCCTTTAAACTATTTTTAAATTATCCGTAAGATACGTTTTAAAGTAATACTGTTTGCAGACCGGAAGTGAGATACAGGAAAGTGAGGTATCGGGACTGCCGCAATCTCCGCCCTAGATCCGGAGATGACGTCCCGATTGGTTCGGCAATTAGAGCACTGGACTATTTAAGAATGGATAGTTGACATCCTAACCATGACCCCTTGAGAAAGTCTGCCATTGGAGGACGAAACGCGTCGGGTATATCGTGTTGGTCTGCTTGCTGTTCCACACTCATGTACAAGTGTGGGGTACACTGGCCAGTATTACCTCACCATTTTCCATCTACATATGAGGAGAGGAGAGATAAGCTGTTTTATATTGTACTTTATGTACGGGCATTTTATACTTGAGTTGCAGTGTGGGGCAACTAGCCACGTGTTCAATAAATTTTATATGTATCAGTCACTTTGTCTGATGGTATTATACTATTGTGGCTGTTTCTGAGTTTCAGCCATCTGGACTTTCCCTGCTGTGATCTTTTGGAGGAATCTCTGCCACTTTTACAGATTCTTGTACTTCAGTGGTCCACTACAACGTCACTTAGAGGGGATACATCAGCATACGATTCAAGCTTGCATTATTTGCACCTCTGGTATGGGAATGATATATTTGTGGAGTTTATATTGATTATGTTTCACATTTAATGCACTATGCGTGGCGCCCCTTCGCTTTTGTATTTTATTTGTTAGGTTGACACATGCAGATAGGTGTCAAAATAGTTTGGGAGCTGCCAACTTATTTACTAAGTATAAATTTTTCATCTTTTTGCAGTTTGGAGCGCCTGTTTAGCTTAAACTCTATTGGGATATGTATATATATATATATATATATATATATATATATATATATATATAGAATGGAGTCTTGGGTCTATGAGTCCATGGTAAAACACTATACAAGTTTGCTTGTGGGCAGTATCTGGCTTCACCCTGTAACCCAATGACATATAAATATATATATATTTGTGGAGTAAATCAAGATATCTAGATGGCACTTCACCAGGTTTGGATATTTTAGCAAAGGTACAGAATGGACTTATAGTATCAATACACCTCCACAATTGTGTGTGGCAGCCAATCTTCAAAAACGGATGGTTAGTCCGGATAAAAATAGCAAAACAGACAAAGAAGGACGACACCTTCAAGTGTATATCTAAATATGTAAATATCAAACATATGATAATAACAGACAATGATAACAGTCCAGAGGTTATCTAGCTGGTCTGTGCCTGTATCGGACACCGCAGGGAGTTCATATATTCAATGTGCAAGGTATGTGTGAAGAATTTCGGTAATCAGTCAGTATATATCAAAGTGAAAAACCATGCAGTTAAGTGATAGGATGGCATGTGTACCAAATATATAAAATATAACAGCTTATCTGTATGTTGGCTCCTCAGTCATCCCGAAGTGTTGTCTCTAACCATGTCTCCTTTGACCGCAGAGATAGGATGTGAAGTAAGTATGTTCTTATAATAATAATCACAGCCGTATATCCATTCTTAACCGCTCATCATCAGGAGAAAGTATATAAGAAAGCCATATAGTGTAGTATTTTGTGCAAATAATTTAATCAGCAAATAAATTAGTAAAATACAAACTCACAATAGAGATAAAATATATAGGCTTATCTGTATATTATACAGGCAAGATCACTGGTCTGTTATGGTATCCCTTGGTGGTGCTTATCGATGTCCCTCAATAGGCTCCATACAAAAGCTCAATGCAGGGTAGAATCTAAAGGTATGTGACTGTGTTCTCCAATAAGTTCATCAAAAGAACTTCATCAGGAGTAAAATTTTCCTCCTGATGAAGTTCTTTTGATGAACGAAATGCGTTGAGGCCCTTCTGCACCTATTGGAGAACACTGTCACATCCCAGGGGCATACCTTTAGATTCTACCCTGCATTGAGCTTTTGTATGGAGCCTATTGAGGGACATCTATAAGCACCACCAAGCGATACCATAACAAATACAATTGACTTACACTGGCAAAATATGTGTAAAGGTAACAATTGTCAGACTTGTACTATGTTTACACTAAACAAAAAAAAATGTATGGATTTGAAAACTAATTAATATTACCGTTTCTATACTTCGCGGGGCATCCTCCGACACCGAGAGATGGCATTAACTTGGTCAGTACTTTCTTACCAGGGGTGCAATTTCTCGAAAGCGGACAGACGTCTTGTGCTTGAATAGAATTTTTCTATTGTCATATCAACAAGAATTTCTATTTCACAGTCAGAAAATTATTCCAGCGCCTTGTTCTTTCAGCATGACCTGTACTTGGGCCAGAATCTGAAATTTTTATTTATAATGTAAAGAGAGTCTGAAAAATGACAAATCACCCACAAATGTATAACATTTTAATTGTTTAATCTCCCCCTAAATCTAATTAATTGCATGATTAAGCAAAACAATGCACTCCTAAGGCTCCTACATAGTTTGCAAGTACATGCATATTAGTATATCAATGTTTGTGCATTCGAATTATACACCTCTAGCGTTTATAACATGTAAAAAAGTGGCTTATCTTAAGTCAGAGATTCACCTTCTTAGGAGCAATTCAAACACACATTGCAAACTAAATTACATTGTAATCAGCCCCAGATTATTTTAATAAACAAAACTTATATATTGCAACATCACATAATAGGAAAGGAGTGAATAACCTATACAGCATCAGTAGAAACTCCATGCAAGAAAGTTTCCAAACATTATAGATACAGGTGTCTGTAATTGTGACTAGCGGTATACACTTCTCATACATCTGCCCCTCAACTCCCTTCTGAGGACCTGAATAATGAAAGACAATCGGACAGTTTCCATTCCTATAGCTACTTAATCTGCATTGTTTAAAGCACAGAGTAGTCACCAATTTCCAACTGGGGTCCCTGAGCACCCAAAACACAAATATATTATTTGGCCAAAAATCTAAGGCAAAAGAGAGGCATAAGGATTATTGATAGTTATGACAATATTGTACATGTTTTTTGGGGTCAAAAGTTAGTCACTATATACATTTCAATGATTCAGGCCAACAATGCTATAGTCTGCTTACTTATCATCATTCATCATCATTATCATCATTTATTTATATAGCGCCACTGATTCCGCAGCGCTGTACAGAGAACTCACTCATATCAGTCCCTGTCCCATTGGGGCTTACAGTGTAAATTCCCTAATACACACACACAGACACACACACAGATTAGGGTCAATTTGATAGCAGCCAATTAACCTACCAGTATGTTTTTGGAGTGTAGGAGGAAACCGGAGCACCCGGAGGAAACCCACTCAAATACGGGGAGAACATACAAACCCCTCACAGATAAGGCCATGACCCCAGTGCTGTAAGGCAGATGTTCTAACTACTTAGCCACCGTTCTACTCCTGGGTTTTGTGGTGGAAACCCATTAGCAGAGTGTTGCTATGTATGTGACACTTTCCATCTACATATAGAACAAAATAAAACTATTGCAAAGTTACAAATACACTAACATTCCTTTATGTATATCAAGTTATATTCCTATTACTAACCAACTATGTAATATCTATTGAGACATATCGAATAGTACTCACTGTAAGAGTCTTAGAAGTCACAAACCAACATATATCCCTGCCAGAAAACATTTGGAAAAGAACAGGAGTGAAGCAAGAGCACAGGTGCCTTTAAATACATATTTAATTGTGAGTCCAAGTGTACATGTCTCATCCTTATTGCTAAGCATGGAGTACACATCTCATCGCTTAGTCTCCACAACTCATCTTGCTAGGATAGGATGGTTGCATGACTGGCAGTCATTTTACACACAGGTGTAGAAAAGATCAGTGAGTGACGTGAGCTCTTCCACATGTGCTCTGAGAACCAACACAGAGCAGAAAACTGGATTGTGATTGAGAGAAGGAGGAAATGCGGTCCACGCAAGAAGGGAGCTGAGGGTGCTAACCAAGGGCATAGATAGCATGCCCTCCGGTTGGTATATTTCAAATGAATTAAAACTGTGGGCATACCAGTGGATGCACCGCTACATCTGGTGCCAGTTTAACCGCTGTCACATGGTTGTGCAGCTCCAGTGGCGCTGGAGTGACCTACGCTGGCGCCAGCCCCAGCTTTTGGCAGAGCTGAGGGACGAGATAATAAGACATATGTTCTCTATTAATCAGATAAATTATTGTAATACAAAGACTTGCTTTATTTTTATGAATAATTTCAAAGTTTTCCTGAACATTTAAGGAAAGTTTTACTGCATGTTACCTTAGTGGTTAGTCAATCCATCGCCCAACAAGGGAGTCATGAGTTTGGTTCCTGACTGCTGACTTTTACCTGTGTGGAGGTTGTATGTACTCGATTATGGAAGAGTACGCTATGAATTTTGTAACGTCAATGATACACCACTGTTTATTTTAATATGCATGTTTATTTATACTAGCGAATTATTATGAGATGAATTTGCAGCCACATTCTTAGTTCAAATCAAACACATTACACAATCTTTCATATAGATGAATAAGAAGGTGTGTTGCTTTAGCTGATAAATACTTCAAAGTTATTTGTACCAGGTTATATAAGCATATAAGTGCTAAAACGAAAAAATAAATTACAGGGGCCTAGCGCCGCCGATTTTTTTTTTTTCTTTTTTTGTGGCGGGGGGGGCTCGGCCGTTGGTGGGGGGAGCCAGGGGCGCACGGAGGATTGTCCGGGGGGGGGGGGGTTTCGCCAGCAGCTCCGTTTCGCCAGCGCTGTCCTATACAGCAGCCGCGGCGCTGTCTAAGAAGCGTCTGCGGCGGTGCTGTATACAATACAGCACCGCCACGGACGCTTCTTTGACAGCGCCGCGGTTGCTGTATAGGACAGTGGCCACTTACTTAGCGCAGGGGGGGGTTCTAGAGACTCAGAAACCCCCCTGCGTGCGCCACTGGGAGCAGGGTAGTTAAAAAAAAACAAGAACATACTCACGTGATCACGGCGCCGGCGTCCCTCCTCTCTGCTGCTCTGCTACTCTGTGCTCCATTGACTGTCTGAATGCCGGGTGTGACGTCATTATGTCATGCCCAGCATTCAGTCAGTCTGGAGCAATGGGGGCACAGAGCAGCAGAGAGGACCATAAAAGAAGAGAGAAGAAAAGGTAAGGGAAGGGAGGAAAGTGGGGGGGGCAGCTTGACACAGAGGGGTTAAAAAATGGGGGGGGGGGCAGCTTGACACAGAGGGGTTAAAGAAAGGAGGGACAAGAGCAGCATGGCACAGGGGGTTAAAGAAAGGAAGGAGAAATGCAGAGAGGCACAGGGGGTTAAAGAAAGGAGGGACAAAAGCAGCATGGCACAGGGGTTAAAGAAAGGGGACAGAGGCAGCATGGCACAGGAGTTAAAGAAAGGGGACAGAGGCAGCATGGCACAGGGGGTTAAAGAAAGGAGGGACAAAAACATCATGGCACAGGGGGTTAAAGAAAGTGGGACAAAGGCAGCATGGCACAGGGTGTTAAAGAAAGAGGGACAGAGGCAGTATGGCACAGGGGGTTAAAGAAAGGAGGGACAAAGGCAGCATGCCACAGGGGGTTAAAGAAAGGAGGGACAAGCAGCATGGCACGGGGGTTAAAGAAAGGGACACAAAGGCAGCATGGCACAGGGGGTTAAAGAAAGGGGGACAGAGGCAGTATGGCACAGAGGGTTAAAGAAAAGAGGGACAAAAGCAGCATGGCACAGGGGTTTAAAGAAAAGTGGGACAAAGACAGCATGGCACAGGGGGATGATGAAAGGAGGGGGAAAAGGCAGCATGGCACAGGGGGATGATGAAAGGAGGGGGAAAAGGCAGCATGGCACAGGGGGATGAAGAAAGGGGCAAAGGCAGCATGGAGGGCGCAGTGTGATCATAAGGGGGCATAGCATGGTGATGATAAAGGGGCACAGTAATGTGTGTGTGATGGCACAGAGCTTTTGGCAATGTAGTGTGTGTGAGGTAGATGGTGGCTAATTAATGGTTGCTATTTTGTTTGCGGGGTAATGGAAATACTATTTTAATGTTGGGGCTGGAGGAAGGCCTAATTATTAATCATGGATGCTATTGATTTAACGGTGGGGATGGCTGTAATTTTCTAAACGTAGCCATTTTTTTTTCCAAATATGTCCTCCAACATTCCAGGATCCTGACAAGCCGCAACTAAAGAAATCTGCAGCCACATGTGGTAAAAGTGAGAAGAACGGGTAGGAGAGAGCAGCATAGTGTGTGAAATGTTGTGATTCTCGTAGGGACAATGGCAATGTTTGGTGAGCCCAGTGGGCGCAGGCCAAGACTGAACTCTTTGTGTACACACTGCATTCTTCCTATACTACACAAGGGTGCTAGATGTCCTGAAAGTCAGGAGTGCTTGTACAAATGTCGCGGTCCAGTGAATTCAGGACCTAGTGATTTTGATGTGCTAGCTACACCCCAATGACGCATAGCCACGCCCCCAATAGTGTGACCACACCCCTACAAAAATTGCGCCGCCTAAAATTTTTTGCCTTTTTTGGTATTCTTGCAACAGAAGGTAACAAAAGTGCCAAGAGAAGGGTGCGGTTTTGTTACAAGTGGTGTCAGAATACCCAGTAGACATCAGCAACACGAAACTTCTTGTTTTTAATGAAACATATTTATTGTTGGCATCACAATAAATAACACTTCTGTCAGGATGACACCAGCAAGCAATACTTTTACCTGCACCTCCTGGTGACCCTAAACACTAACTAGACATAGCCCAGCTCACTACTGACTGGCCAACTAGTTCAGCGTCAGTCACCTTTGACAAGAGCACAAGTCCAGGTTAAATACACAGGTCTCCTCCCACAGGCTTGGATGACTGACAGGCGACACTCCCACCTTGTCTGTAAAGGATGGCTCCTCAGGTGTTCTGTAACGCCTAATCAACACAGACACCCCTATCAGCTCTGTGGATACAGACACGTTAAAGCATGCAAGTAAATTACTTTTTACATTTACTTTACAACATGTCTCTGACCTGTACATTACTGAACTTGAGAATAGTGCTACACCTGTATCTAACTTGGTCTGCAGCCTTTTGCCTGCAGATTGTTAGCTCTATAGCTAATTCCACTCTGAGAGGCCTGTGGAAAACCACTCCCGTTGTCACAGTTACATACAAAAATGAGCCCTGTGCCAAGAAAGTTAAATAAAAAATAGCATTAAACGGCAGCATTACACAATCATAAAAAGTAAAAGAAACAATATTTGCTAAAAGATTTCTATTGAGCCAGAGCCATGAATAGATACAGAGAAAACAAACAGACAGTTTGTGGCATATTCTAATAAGACTATGAACTCATTGCTCTATCGCTATGCTAAGAGTACTACAATATCACTTAATTATTCAGGTCCCCTGAGATGGGCATTTAACACAATTCCAGATAGAGACGGCATTTGAAATTATTGGAGTGCATAGCATTACATCTAAATTGTTACACATTTAATTTAATTATGTAGAAGGATATAATAGGTGGGATTCCATCTTTCTTATGTACACAAGTCCAACACAAAACATGAAACTACGAATATGAAACATAATATTTTTCCAACAGAATTTTTGGAGTTGCTGGCAGACAAAGGTATTTTTTTCCACAGAGACTTGTCTCCATTTTAGTCCATTAAAAGCAAAAGAAAAAAGAAAAAGGTTTAAATTCCTAAGAACCTCAAGGTAACCATAGGTTATTTTGTCTCCTGATTTTATCTTGAGTACAGTATTTCATATCATCAGCAAAGTCGACAGAGGTCTAGTCAATAGAGTGAAACATTTAGATGCATCCCTGAGCTTTTTTTTTAATGGTAAACAGTACAAAGGGCAGTTCATGATGAGGAGCTCTGTAGAATGCATTAGATAAATGTTAACTAGGACAGATCCTATCTTGCTTTTAGTTCCTAAATGCTTTTAGTTCCAAAATGTCAAATCCCTTAAGGATTTCGTAATTTCTCTGTAATAATGACAGTTTTGGCACAGTCCCACAGGAACTCCCTCTGAACGATAATGCTACAGAGCTGGTGCCATCTTGATATCAAGAACACAATGGATTTCTCATGACTTCAAATAAAAAGCCCATACAATGACAATATGTTATTAATCAAAGATAATGTATCATTCCTGTGATGTGTGCTAACAAATGTAAATACAGGTGCATATTCAGTGATTGGTCAGTTCAATACAATTGTAAGGGATAACACATAGTAGTTTTAGCAACATTTTTTTATTATTATTATTAATTTTTATTTATAGGGCGCCACTAGGTGTCCGTAGCGCCGTACAGGGACAAACGAAATTACAATACAAGGAGAGACAGCACAGTACAGTAAACAATAAGCACAGTAACTCTGTGAGCTCAAAGCACAGCAAGGGCGGGGGAGGGGAGAGGGGAAGGTCTGCATACGACGGAGCCCAAGAGGGAGGGCACGGATTATAGGGAGACCCCCAGGGGGGGAGAGGAGGGAGCAGGAGGGGACAGGGGGAAGAGGGTCCTCGAGGAGGACGACAAGGTTGCTGGAGAGCAGAGTTAACAGTGGTGAGACAGAAGGAGAGGTGACCCTGCTCAAAGGAGCGTACAATCTAAGGGGTGAGGTAGACAGACAGAGAAACACGGGGGAGAGAGGGAGGAATGGAGGATAGGGGAAGGGGAATGAAGGGGAAGAAGCAGAAGAAAAGGTAGGAATTAAGTGGGAGACTGGAAGGCTTTACGAAAAAGGTGGGTTTTTAAAGCCCGTTTGAAACTGGACAGATTAGGGGAAGTTCTGATGGAGGGAGGGAGCTTGTTCCAGTGGAGGGGGGCAGCACGGGCGAAGTCTTGGATACGCACATGGGAGGAGGTGATCAGGGGAGAACATTTACTTTTAATTACGTTTATTATTCTAAATGTAGTTGAGAGTGCCAACATTGGTTCGCATTCAGATATAGACAAGGAGGAAACTCACTTATACCACTTTCATACTGCCGCCCCGGCAATATCCCGGGTTTTTCAAGCCGGTTTTTGCCAGGGCTCGGAGCGCCCCAGCTCAGAAACACCATTCATACTGCACCTCGGACCCGGGAATTTCCCGGGTTGACCCCATTCATACTGCACAAGTCTGTGCCCTGGCAATTTGTGGGAGTCATCACCAGAGCAGTTTTCATTGGCTGAAAAATGGTGATGTCCTTGAAAGGTGACTGGTTTTTTGACGCATAAAGATGATGCAAAAGTGGGTGGTGATTGTTTACCACATTACTTTTCATCATGGCCGACGACTTACTTTTGTGTAGCCCAGAGTTCATGTTTACTAGTGTGTTTTTGCTGTTTTATGCAGCAAATGAGAGTTTGCTGCAGCTGCTGACACTGGAGTGGGGATATCCACGGTGTGCACTCTAGTGCATGAAGTCACCACGGCATTGCTGGAAGCCCTGTATCATCGCTTCATCTCCTTACCGTAAGGTCAGCGCCTGGATGATACAATTGCAGGATTCCTGAAGCGTGGGTTTCCACAGTGTGCTGGAGCCATAGACGGGACACACATCCCCATCATTGCCCCCACAGACAACCATGCGGATTACTACAACCGCAAAGGCTGGCATTCCATCATTCTGCAGGCTGTGGTTGACCCCAACTATTGGTAAGCATTTTTTATGGTTTTTTTTATGTGACTGTGCCATGTGTAATGCGTATTGTAAAACATTGCTATATGTATTTTTTTATGTCAGTTTCACAGATGTTTTCATCGGCTGGCCTGGACGTTCCCATGACGCCAGAGTTCTAGCAAATTCAGACCTTTACCAAATTGCTGAGGAAAGACAAGATGGCTGGCTGTTCCCTAGAGAGGTAAATATAGGTGTAATGTTGTATGATGTTTTTGTAATTGAAGCTTATATACTATTGTTTGCTATCAATATTGTATGTATTTACTGCCCCTTTTTATATATAGATGTACCACTTGCAAAATGCATTTTCACCATATAGTACCAAGTCTACTGCGTTATGTGACCAATATTTTTAACATGGTGACGTGAAACTGCATGTTTTTATTTACAGAAATCAACGTTTGTTGATGGTGTGGAGATACCGGTACACATCATTGGGGATGCTGCTTACCCTTTGAAGCGCTGGCTGATGAAGGGGTTCACTCAGCAACATCACCTGTCTCAGGAACAGATCCGGTTTACACATACCCTCAGCTCGGCTCGGATGGTGGTGGAAAATGCTTTTGGGCGCTTGAAAGGACGTTGGCGCTGTCTATTGAAGCGCAATGACATTGACACCAAGCTTGTGCCCCACGTGGTTGCTGCTTGCTGTATTTTACATAACATTTGCGAAATACAAAAAGAGCAATTTCTACCTGAGTGGAATGTGCAGGAATCTGAAATGCCAATGCTGTCAGTGGACTCCAGTACTTTTGAAGGAGAGCGCACCAATACCTCTGCTGAACTTATTAGGACCACCCTCACTGCCAATTTGACCTCACTTGTTTGAATGTACCACACAAATGTAAAAGTAAAAAAAAAAATGTTTATTTCACATATTGTATTTTGTTTTGTACATATTTCCTCATATGTCTCTTCACAAAAATATAAAATGACACAATACAAAAGTGCTTACTTGCATGTAGAAAAAAATAATAATATATACACAAGTAGTAAACAGAAGACACAAATGTGCCCAAACAGTAAGTGCAAATTTGCTTTTCACGTAATATGTGAAGCTAACGGCGTGTTTCCAGATCACACGTAACATACATGATAACAATTAACTGTTAAATATTTGTCCATAAAATATGATTATTACAATTGCCGATATTGTGGTATTTCTGGTTGTGGAGTGGTTTGGTTACCAGGTGGGTATTCTATGTTGGGGTTACCCATAGGTTGAGCATGTTGTGTATTCTGTACAGGGTTTGGAGGGTTATTGCTGCCTAACATGGGTTGCCCCCGCTGGTACATAGGATAATGTCCGTCATAATAGTAAGGACTTGGAGGAGGTGCCTGCACCCGTGAGAGGAGTCTGTCCATGAATCCCATCATACAGTCACGATTTTCGCATAACACGCGTTCCTGCATGTTCATGATTTGCATGAGGAAAGAGTCCTGGAGATCCCGCTCATTGTCCATGAAACGCTGCAGTTGTGTATTCTCGTGTTCCCTCATGGTGCTCTCCATCTCCCGCAGTTGATCCATCATGACAGTTGTCATTGTTTTAGTTGCTTGCTCCATTTTGTTGGGCCTTTTGCGTTTTTTAGGAACGTTGTAAACTGTACGTAGAAAAAAACACAGTAAAACATACATTAGAATATATAATGTGGCAGAACAAAAAAGCAGTGTTGTAAGCTGATATGTGCTTGAGGCCTCCTCCCTCTTGCTCAGTAGTTTTGCACTGCAACATATGCGTGTTAATGTTTTAATACTTTGGAGTGTATTATATTTGTCTTTTGGGCTTTTTGTTGATATAGTTCTCTTTTTTAAGTTATGTAGATATATTGGTATTTGGTTTGCATTTCTGTTGATATAGTTCTCTTTTTTTGCCAGTTATGTTCAAACAATTTTTTTTTTTTAAAGTTATGTAGATATATTTATTGGTATTTGGCTTGCATTTCTGTTGATATAGTTCTCTGTTTTTGGCAGTTATGTTTATACAGTTAATTTTTTTTTTTTGCCAATTATGTAGATATATTGGTATGTATATATAGTTGGTTATTATGTGAGATTATTAAAGATACTTACTGTTGGAGCGTAAACTGGGACCTGGCGTAGACTCTGACACCGGCACTGGTTCTGGCTGCGTTTCTTGCGAAGTATCTGTAACGACTTGCGCAGCAGGGAATTGCTGTGAATCGTTCAGTGCCTCCCAAGACATGTTGGTGTCATCTGTTGTGGCAGAGCACTCCAGTTCTGTTGTGTCTTCTATAGAATCTTCTATTATTACCGTTGCGGCCTCGCTTGTCTGTGTGCTCTCTGGTGGTGTTGGTATAGCCGCATCCACATTGCTAGAAGATGACAGTGCAATTGGATTTATCAGAGGAGAATGTCCAAAGACCATATTGCACTAGTCATAAAAGGGCCAGTCCATTCTTGCAGCGCCACTTTTGCGCCTGTTGTGGTCATGGACTTTAGTGTACTGCTTCCTCAGGGACTTCAATTTGTTCAGGACTTGTTGCTGTGTCCTCTTTATGGCACGTTGTGTGAGTATTTTGGCGATGTTGTAGTACACTGTGGCATCCTTCACAGTCCCAGTCACTTGCCTTCGAAATTCTTTCTCCCCTCTGACATTCAGCAGCTCACTCCATCCAGTGTGTCATAATTGCTGTTAATACACACTTTTTCTGTGAAATAAAAGCAATTTTCTCCAACAAACTCTGCTTCTGCTTCAGCTTGATCTGCACTCCACCATCCACCATTTCTCCTAAACTCCTTCTCCAATCTTCCACATGCTCCCACCGATGACATCATCCTCCAGAGACAGGCAGACAGCCAATCAGCTTGTTTTCTGTGCAACCCGGGTTGAAAAACTCGGGTTGCACCATTCATAGTGCAGGCAACCCGGGTCCGACCCGGGAATTACCCCTCGATAAATCCCGGGTTGAAGACCCAGGTTTTTAGACCCGGGATTTTTGACTTGTGCCATTCATACTGCACCAAGACCCGTGTCGTTTGAGCTCGCCCCGGCAAAAACCCGGGATTTTGGTGCAGTATGAATGGGGTATAAGATAGACCCACAAGCCTCCAAAATTGCTATGTATGTTTTGAAAGGATCAAAGCCACCAAAATCTATCACTAGATCTTCCAAAGGTTTCTCCTAAACAAGATACACTGTGCTCAAGTGTCTGTGAGGGACCATACATGTATTTATTTATATTTAACTGCACCCTCAATGAGAGTAGAAATTTTGTCTTGAACTGTGAGTGATTAATAAATAAGCTGGATTTGATTTTAGGGAAGGCAAATGATGATCTTGAGTCCTCTGTAGTAGCCACTGGGTGTATTAATTGTACATTATTATTTCTGGCTTGGAATTATTGATATAGTCAAATGTTTTAAATCTAAACATCAACTACATAGTAATATTGTACATGAAATCAACTAAATGAAATATATAAAATGTTAAAAATGTAAGTAATGATTGGGATCACCAATGTGGTATCCTTCTGGAAATCTAGCAATGTTCCCAAACTAAGGCTCCTTTTATTCTCTTTTTGATTTTGCCGTGGTGCAACCTGTGGACCTGTGAGAAGAGGGAAGGGGAGAGAGAAGAAGAGAGAGGGGGGGGGGAGAGAGAGGTGGGGGAGGATGTAGGGGGGGTGGAGAATGTGTGTGTAGAGAACACAGATTGGGCTGGTACCTTGCAATATACTTATAGGGCTTCTAGTGGTTTATAGCTCTTTTGCCGGTGTACGTCTATAAGCCCTGTTGTCAGCCCTATTGGCACTGTATATTGTGGGGGTTAGGTACCTCCTGTGAGGGGTGTGGCTATATGTGAATGGGGGGTTTTAAAGAGCTCTTATATGGCTAGAGCTGAATTAAGAGGCAGTATGTTGTGTGATGGCCTCTAGTTATGTACTGTGATGCGATGTGGGTTTTACAAAAATGGCGTTAAATGGACTGTGTGTGGTGGTCGGTTGGGATGGTTATGTGTATAGTGCGGGTGTTTGGCTTTTGCTTAGAAAGCTCTTATAAGAGCATTTGATAGCTGTCAGGCGGTCTTGCTGTCCTGTGGTGTGGGCGCTGCAGTCAGCGGGTTTCTGTAGCGTGTCCCGAGCGGTGTTCTCAAAATTAGTGTGTGGGATTAGGGGTAATGGGAGAAATGGGGGTGTTTATTTTGGGGGAGAAATGCAAATTTTTACTGATATTTCTGCATTGACATGGCGTATAAAACAGCTGTCATTCCACAGTAATCGTCCGTCATTCCACATTATGAGACTTGTGTGGTGGGGGAGCGCATATGCAAAGGGATTAGAGTGTGGTATTAGAGGTAATGGGAGAAATGCAAATTTTTACTGATATTTCTGCATTGACATGGAGTATAATACAGCTGTCATTCCACAGTAATTGTCCGTCATTCCACGTTATGAGACTTGTGTGGTGGGGTACAGGTGTGGACGAGCGCATATGCAAAGGGAAAGGGATTAGTGTGTGGGATTAGGGGATGTCTGAGAAATATGGGGATTTTTTGGGGAGAAATGCAAATTTTTACTGATATTTCTGCATTGATATGGCATATAAAACAGCTGTCATTCCACAGTAACCGTCCGTCATTCCACATTATGAGACTTGTGTGGTGGGGTACAGGTGTGGGGGAGTGCATATGCAAAGGTATTAGTGTGTGGAATTAGGGGTAATGGGAGAAATGGGGGTGGTTTTTTTGGTGGAGAAATGCAAATTTTTACTGATATTTCTGCATAGACATGGAGTATAAAACAGCTGTCATTCCACATTAATCGTCCGTTATTCCACATTATGAGACTTGTGTGTGGGAGCGTATTTGCAAAGGTATTAGTGTGTGGAATTAGGGGTAATGGGAGAAATGGGGGGTGGTTTTTTTAGGGAGAATTGCAAGTTTTTACTGATATTTCTGCATTGACATGGTGTATAAAATAGCTGTCATTCCACAGTAATTGTTCGTCATTCCACGTTATGAGATTTGTGTGGTGGGGTACAGGTGTGGGGGAGCGCATATGCAAAGAGAAAGGGATTAGTGTGTGGGATTAGGGGATGTGGGAAAAATAGGGGTGTTTTTTTGGGGGGAGAAATGCAAATTTTTACTGATATTTCTGCATTGACATTGCGTATAAAACAGCTCATTCCACAGTAATCGTCCGTCATTCCACATTATGAGACTTGTGTGGTGGGGTACAGGTGTGGGGGAGCGTATATGCAAAGGGAAAGGTATTAGTGTGTGGAATTAGGGGTAATGGGAGAAATGGGGGTGGTTTTTTGGGGGGAGAAATGCACATTTTTACTGATATTTCTGCATTGACATGGCGTATAAAACAGCAGTCATTCCACAATAATCATCCGTCATTCCACGTTATGAGACTTGTGTGGTGGGGTACAGGTGTTGGAGAGCGCATATGCAAAGGGTTTAGTGTGTGGGATTAGGGGATAGGGGAGAAATGCAAATTTTTACTTATATTTCTCTATTGACATTGCGTATAAAACAGCTGTCATTCCACAGTAATCGTCCGTCATTCCACATTATGAGACTTGTGTGGTACAGGTGTGGGGGAGCGTATTTGCAAAGGTATTAGTGTGTGGAATTAGGGGTAATGGGAGAAATGGGGGTGGTTTTTTTGGGGGAGAAATGTAAATTTTTACTGATATTTCTGCATTGACATGGCGTATAAAACAGCAGTCATTCCACGTTATGAGACTTGTGTGGTGGGGTACAGGTGTGAACGAGCGCATATGCAAAGGGAAAGGGATTAGTGTGTGGGATTAGGGGATGTCGGAGAAATAGGGGGGTTTTTTAGGGAGAATTGCAAGTTTTTACTGACATTTCTGCATTGACATGGCGTATAAAACAGCTGTCAATCCACAGTAATCGTCCGTCATTCCACGTTATGAGACTTGTGTGGTACAGGTGTGGGGGAGCGTATTTGCAAAGGTATTAGTGTGTGGGATTAGGGGTAATGGGAGAAATGGGGGTGGGTTTTATGGGGGAGAAATGCACATTTTTACTGATATTTCTGCATTGACATGGAGTATAAAATAGCTGTCATTCCACATTAATCGTCCGTCATTCCACGTTATGAGACTTGTGTGGTGGGGTACAGGTGTGGGGGAGCGCATATGCAAAGGGGTGACATTCATCCCTCTCTCTTCTGTACCTCATCCCCCTCTCTTCTGTACCTCATCCCTTCCTCTCTCTGCTGTACCTCATCCCTTCCTCTCTCTTCTGTACCTCATCCCTTCCTCTCTCTTCTGTACCTCATCCCTTCCTCTCTCTTCTGTACCTCATCCCCCTCTCTTCTGTACCTCATCCCTTCCTCTCTCTGCTGTACCTCATCCCTTCCTCTCTCTGCTGTACCTCATCCCTTCCTCTCTCTGCTGTACCTCATCCCTCTCTTCTGTACCTCATCCCCCTCTCTTCTGTACCTCATCCCTTACTCTCTCTTCTGTACCTCATCCCTTCCTCTCTTCTGTACCTCATCCCTTCCTCTCTCTTCTGTACCTCATCCCTTCCTCTCTTCTGTACCTCATCCCCCTCTCTTCTGTACCTCATCCCTTCCTCTCTCTGCTGTACCTCATCTCTCTCTGCTGTACCTCATCCCTTCCTCTCTCTGCTGTACCTCATCCCTCTCTTCTGTACCTCATCTCTCTCTGCTGTACCTCATCCCTTCCTCTCTCTGCTGTACCTCATCTCTCTCTGCTGTACCTCATCCCTCTCTTCTGTACCTCATCCTCCTCTCTTCTGTACCTCATCCCCCTCTCTTCTGTACCTCATCCCCCTCTCTTCTGTACCTCATCCCTCTCTCTTCTGTACCTCATCCCCCTCTCTTCTGTACCTCATCCCCCTCTCTTCTGTACCTCATCCCTCTCTCTTCTGTACCTCATCCCTCTATCTTCTGTACCTCATCCCCCTCTCTTCTGTACCTCATCCCCCTCTCTTCTGTACCTCATCCCCCTCTCTTCTGTACCTCCTCCCCCTCTCTTCTGTACCTCATCCCTTCCTCTCTCTTCTGTACCTCATCCCCCTCTCTTCTGTACCTCATCCCTCTCTCTTCTGTACCTCATCCCTTCCTCTCTCTTCTGTACCTCATCCCTTCCTCTCTCCTGTACCTCATCCCTTCCTCTCTCTTCTGTACCTCATCCCCCTCTCTTCTGTACCTCATCCCTCTCTCTTCTGTACCTCATCCCTCTCTCTTCTGTACCTCATCCCCCTCTCTCTTCTGTACCTCATCCCTCTCTCTTCTGTACCTCATCCCCCTCTCTCTTCTGTACCTCATCCCTCTCTCTTCTGTACCTCATCCCTTCCTCTCTCTTCTGTACCTCATCCCTCTCTCTTCTGTACCTCATCCCTTCCTCTCTCTTCTGTACCTCATCCCTTCCTCTCTCTTCTGTACCTCATCCCTTCCTCTCTTCTGTACCTCATCCCTTCCTCTCTTCTGTACCTCATCCCTTCCTCTATTCTGTACCTCATCCCTTCCTCTCTCTTCTGTACCTCATCCCTTCCTCTCTTCTGTACCTCATCCCTTCCTCTCTCTTCTGTACCTCATCCCCCTATCTTCTGCACCTCATCCCTTCTGTACCTCATCCCTCTCTTCTGTACCTCATCCCTTCCTCTCTCTTCTGTACCTCATCCCCCTCTCTTCTGTACCTCATCCCCCTCTCTTCTGCACCTCATCCCTTCTGTACCTCATCCCTCTCTCTTCTGTACCTCATCCCCCTCTCTTCTGCACCTCATCCCTTCTGTACCTCATCCCTCTCTTCTGTACCTCATCCCTCTCTCTTCTGTACCTCATCCCTTCCTCTCTCTTCTGTACCTCATCCCCCTCTCTTCTGTACCTCATCTCCCTCTCTTCTGTACCTCATCCCTTCCTCTCTCTTCTGTACCTCATCCCCCTCTCTTCTGTACCTCATCCCTTCCTCTCTCTTCTGTACCTCATCCCTCTCTCTTCTGTACCTCATCCCTCTCTCTTCTGTACCTCATCCCTTCCTCTCTCTTCTGTACCTCATCCCTTCCTCTCTCTTCTGTACCTCATCCCCCTCTCTTCTGCACCTCATCCCTTCTGTACCTCATCCCTTCCTCTCTCTTCTGTACCTCATCCCCCTCTCTTCTGCACCTCATCCCTTCTGTACCTCATCCCTCTCTTCTGTACCTCATCCCTCTCTCTTCTGTACCTCATCCCTCTCTCTTCTGTACCTCATACCTTCCTCTCTCTTCTGTAGCTCATCCCCCTCTCTTCTGTACCTCATCTCCCTCTCTTCTGTACCTCATTCCTTCCTCTCTCTTCTGTACCTCATCCCTTCCTCTCTCTTCTGTACCTCATCCCTTCCTCTCTCTTCTGTACCTCATCCCTTCCTCTCTCTTCTGTACCTCATCTCCCTCTCTTCTGTACCTCATCCCTTCCTCTATATTCTGTACCTCATCCCTCTCTCTTCTGTACCTCATCCCTTCCTCTCTCTTCTGTACCTCATCCCCCTCTCTTCTGTACCTCATCTCCCTCTTTTCTGTACCTCATCCCTTCCTCTCTCTTCTGTACCTCATCCCTTCCTCTCTCTTCTGTACCTCATCCCTTCCTCTATCTTCTGTACCTCATCCCTCTCTCTTCTGTACCTCATCCCTTCCTCTCTCTTCTGTACCTCATCCCCCTCTCTTCTGTACCTCATCCCCCTCTCTTCTGTACCTCATCCCTCTCTCTTCTGTACCTCATCCCTTCCTCTCTCTCTTCTGTACCTCATCCCTTCCTCTCTCTTCTGTACCTCATCCCTTCCTCTATCTTCTGTACCTCATCCCTCTCTCTTCTGTACCTCATCCCTTCCTCTCTCTTCTGTACCTCATCCCTTCCTCTATCTTCTGTACCTCATCCCTCTCTCTTCTGTACCTCATCCCTTCCTCTCTCTTCTGTACCTCATCCCTTCCTCTCTTCTGTACCTCATCCCTTCCTCTCTCTTCTGTACCTCATCCCCCTCTCTTCTGTACCTCATCCCTTCCTCTCTCTTCTGTACCTCATCCCCCTCTCTTCTGTACCTCATCCCTTCCTCTCTCTTCTGTACCTCATCCCCCTCTCTCTTCTGTACCTCATCCCTTCCTCTCTTTTCTGTACCTCATCCCCCTCTCTCTTCTGTACCTCATCCCTTCCCCTCTCTTCTGTACCTCATCCCCCTCTCTTCTGTACCTCATCCCTCTCTCTTCTGTACCTCATCCCTTCCTCTATATTCTGTACCTCATCCCTCTCTCTTCTGTACCTCATCCCTTCCTCTCTCTTCTGTACCTCATCCCCCTCTCTTCTGTACCTCATCTCCCTCTTTTCTGTACCTCATCCCTTCCTCTCTCTTCTGTACCTCATCCCTTCCTCTCTCTTCTGTACCTCATCCCTTCCTCTATCTTCTGTACCTCATCCCTCTCTCTTCTGTACCTCATCCCTTCCTCTCTCTTCTGTACCTCATCCCCCTCTCTTCTGTACCTCATCCCCCTCTCTTCTGTACCTCATCCCTCTCTCTTCTGTACCTCATCCCTTCCTCTCTCTCTTCTGTACCTCATCCCTTCCTCTCTCTTCTGTACCTCATCCCTTCCTCTATCTTCTGTACCTCATCCCTCTCTCTTCTGTACCTCATCCCTTCCTCTCTCTTCTGTACCTCATCCCTTCCTCTATCTTCTGTACCTCATCCCTCTCTCTTCTGTACCTCATCCCTTCCTCTCTCTGTCATCCCTTCCTCTCTTCTGTACCTCATCCCTTCCTCTCTCTTCTGTACCTCATCCCCCTCTCTTCTGTACCTCATCCCTTCCTCTCTCTTCTGTACCTCATCCCCTCTCTCTCTCTTCCTTACCTCATCCCCTCTCTTCTGTACCTCATCCCTCCTCTCTCTTCTGTACCTCATCCCCCTCTCTCTTCTGTACCTCATCCCTTCCTCTCTTTCTGTACCTCATCCCCCTCTCTCTTCTGTACCTCATCCCCTCCCTCTCTTCTGTACCTCATCCCCTCTCTTCTGTACCTCATCCCTCTCTCTTCTGTACCTCATCCTCCTCTCTTCTGTACCTCATCCCTTCCTCTCTCTTCTGTACCTCATCCTCCTCTTCTGTACCTCATCCCCTCTTCTGTACCTCCCCCCTCTCTTCTGTACCTCATCCCCCTCTCTTCTGTACCTCATCCCTTCCTCTCTCTTCTGTACCTCATCCCTCTCTCTTCTGTACCTCATCCCTTCCTCTCTCTTCTGTACCTCATCCCCCTCTCTTCTGCACCTCATCCCTTCTGTACCTCATCCCTCTCTCTTCTGTACCTCATCCCTCTCTCTTCTGTACCTCATCCCCCTCTCTTCTGCACCTCATCCCTTCTGTACCTCATCCCTCTCTTCTGTACCTCATCCCTCTCTCTTCTGTACCTCATCCCTTCCTCTCTCTTCTGTACCTCATCCCCCTCTCTTCTGTACCTCATCTCCCTCTCTTCTGTACCTCATCCCTTCCTCTCTCTTCTGTACCTCATCCCCCTCTCTTCTGTACCTCATCCCTTCCTCTCTCTTCTGTACCTCATCCCTCTCTCTTCTGTACCTCATCCCTCTCTCTTCTGTACCTCATCCCTTCCTCTCTCTTCTGTACCTCATCCCTTCCTCTCTCTTCTGTACCTCATCCCCCTCTCTTCTGCACCTCATCCCTTCTGTACCTCATCCCTTCCTCTCTCTTCTGTACCTCATCCCCCTCTCTTCTGCACCTCATCCCTTCTGTACCTCATCCCTCTCTTCTGTACCTCATCCCTCTCTTCTGTACCTCATCCCTCTCTCTTCTGTACCTCATCCCTTCCTCTCTCTTCTGTACCTCATCTCCCTCTCTTCTGTACCTCATCCCTTCCTCTATCTTCTGTACCTCATCCCTCTCTCTTCTGTACCTCATCCCTTCCTCTCTCTTCTGTACCTCATCCCCCTCTCTTCTGTACCTCATCTCCCTCTTTTCTGTACCTCATCCCTTCCTATCTCTTCTGTACCTCATCCCTTCCTCTCTCTTCTGTACCTCATCCCTTCCTCTATCTTCTGTACCTCATCCCTCTCTCTTCTGTACCTCATCCCTTCCTCTCTCTTCTGTACCTCATCCCTTCCTCTCTTCTGTACCTCATCCCCCTCTCTTCTGTACCTCATCCCTCTCTCTTCTGTACCTCATCCTTTCCTCTCTCTCTTCTGTACCTCATCCCTTCCTCTCTTCTGTACCTCATCCCTTCCTCTCTCTTCTGTACCTCATCCCTTCCTCTATCTTCTGTACCTCATCCCTCTCTCTTCTGTACCTCATCCCTTCCTCTCTCTTCTGTACCTCATCCCTTCCTCTATCTTCTGTACCTCATCCCTCTCTCTTCTGTACCTCATCCCTTCCTCTCTCTTCTGTACCTCATCCCTTCCTCTCTTCTGTACCTCATCCCTTCCTCTCTCTTCTGTACCTCATCCCCCTCTCTTCTGTACCTCATCCCTTCCTCTCTCTTCTGTACCTCATCCCCCTCTCTTCTGTACCTCATCCCTTCCTCTCTCTTCTGTACCTCATCCCCCTCTCTCTTCTGTACCTCATCCCTTCCTCTCTCTTCTGTACCTCATCCCTCTCTCTTCTGTACCTCATCCCTTCCTCTCTCTTCTGTACCTCATCCCTTCCTCTCTCTTCTGTACCTCATCCCCCTCTCTTCTGCACCTCATCCCTTCTGTACCTCATCCCTTCCTCTCTCTTCTGTACCTCATCCCCCTCTCTTCTGCACCTCATCCCTTCTGTACCTCATCCCTCTCTTCTGTACCTCATCCCTCTCTCTTCTGTACCTCATCCCTTCCTCTCTCTTCTGTAGCTCATCCCCCTCTCTTCTGTACCTCATCTCCCTCTCTTCTGTACCTCATTCCTTCCTCTCTCTTCTGTACCTCATCCCTTCCTCTCTCTTCTGTACCTCATCCCTTCCTCTCTCTTCTGTACCTCATCCCTTCCTCTCTCTTCTGTACCTCATCTCCCTCTCTTCTGTACCTCATCCCTTCCTCTATCTTCTGTACCTCATCCCTCTCTCTTCTGTACGTCATCCCTTCCTCTCTCTTCTGTACCTCATCCCCCTCTCTTCTGTACCTCATCTCCCTCTTTTCTGTACCTCATCCCTTCCTCTCTCTTCTGTACCTCATCCCTTCCTCTCTCTTCTGTACCTCATCCCTTCCTCTATCTTCTGTACCTCATCCCTCTCTCTTCTGTACCTCATCCCTTCCTCTCTCTTCTGTACCTCATCCCTTCCTCTCTTCTGTACCTCATCCCTCTCTCTTCTGTACCTCATCCCTTCCTCTCTCTTCTGTACCTCATCCCTTCCTCTCTCTTCTGTACCTCATCTCCCTCTTTTCTGTACCTCATCCCTTCCTCTCTCTTCTGTACCTCATCCCCCTCTCTTCTGCACCTCATCCCTTCTGTACCTCATCCCTTCCTCTCTCTTCTGTACCTCATCCCCCTCTCTTCTGCACCTCATCCCTTCTGTACCTCATCCCTCTCTTCTGTACCTCATCCCTCTCTCTTCTGTACCTCATCCCTTCCTCTCTCTTCTGTAGCTCATCCCCCTCTCTTCTGTACCTCATCTCCCTCTCTTCTGTACCTCATTCCTTCCTCTCTCTTCTGTACCTCATCCCTTCCTCTCTCTTCTGTACCTCATCCCTTCCTCTCTCTTCTGTACCTCATCCCTTCCTCTCTCTTCTGTACCTCATCTCCCTCTCTTCTGTACCTCATCCCTTCCTCTATCTTCTGTACCTCATCCCTCTCTCTTCTGTACGTCATCCCTTCCTCTCTCTTCTGTACCTCATCCCCCTCTCTTCTGTACCTCATCTCCCTCTTTTCTGTACCTCATCCCTTCCTCTCTCTTCTGTACCTCATCCCTTCCTCTCTCTTCTGTACCTCATCCCTTCCTCTATCTTCTGTACCTCATCCCTCTCTCTTCTGTACCTCATCCCTTCCTCTCTCTTCTGTACCTCATCCCTTCCTCTCTTCTGTACCTCATCCCTCTCTCTTCTGTACCTCATCCCTTCCTCTCTCTTCTGTACCTCATCCCTTCCTCTATCTTCTGTACCTCATCCCTCTCTCTTCTGTACCTCATCCCTTCCTCTCTCTTCTGTACCTCATCCCTTCCTCTCTTCTGTACCTCATCCCTTCCTCTCTCTTCTGTACCTCATCCCTTCCTCTATCTTCTGTACCTCATCCCTCTCTCTTCTGTACCTCATCCCTTCCTCTCTCTTCTGTACCTCATCCCTTCCTCTATCTTCTGTACCTCATCCCTCTCTCTTCTGTACCTCATCCCTTCCTCTCTCTTCTGTACCTCATCCCTTCCTCTCTTCTGTACCTCATCCCTTCCTCTCTCTTCTGTACCTCATCCCCCTCTCTCTTCTGTACCTCATCCCTTCCTCTCTCTTCTGTACCTCATCCCCCTCTCTTCTGTACCTCATCCCTTTCTCTTCTGTACCTCATCCCCCTCTTCTGTACCTCATCCCTTCCTCTCTCTTCTGTACCTCATCCCTTCCTCTCTTCTGTACCTCATCCCCCTCTCTTCTGTACCTCATCCCCCTCTCTTCTGTACCTCATCCCTTCCTCTCTCTTCTGTACCTCATCCCCCTCTCTTCTGTACCTCATCCCTTTCTCTTCTGTACCTCATCCCCCTCTTCTGTACCTCATCCCTTCCTCTCTCTTCTGTACCTCATCCCTTCCTCTCTTCTGTACCTCATCCCCCTCTCTTCTGTACCTCATCCCTCTCTCTTCTGTACCTCATCCCTTCCTCTCTTTTCTGTACCTCATCCCCCTCTCTCTTCTGTACCTCATCCCTCTCTCTTCTGTACCTCATCCCTTCCCACTTATTATTGTTATTTCCTCCACAGTACCGTCCCCATTTCCCTCAGATTACAGAGATACATCCAGGGGCGGAGAGGTCAGAGGCCGATGATGACCTAAAGAGGCTTCAAGTGGCCGCGGATCTCCTGTGACCGCCCCCACCCCCCCGCTGAGCGGCCTATCACACGAGACGCGGATATCACGTGGGACGCGCACCACGTGAGCAGAGAAGCGGCATAAAGGTAACTGTGTGCAGCGGCGGTGGGAGCTCATGTCAGTGTCTGTCTGTGTGAGCGGCGGGGGCTGAGTCTGTGTGTAAAGGCGGCGGGGGCTGAGTCCAGTGTATCATACATCAGTTTCCTATGTGAATCTGCTGCTTACCGGAGGTTTCTGTGATATTGGTTATTACGGTTTATTAGTAGCTGGTAACAAATATCGCAGCGAGAATCTAAAACCAAACTTGTTGCCGGGAACATTGTGAGAACATTTTGTATTTAAATGTATTGTTTTATTTTCTAAGTGCCCCAATTTGGGGCGGGCTGAGCCGGTTGGCCGCACAATAGGACACGTGATGATGAGGCGGCCGCACAATAGGACACGTGATGTGAACACGCGGCCGTATCACGTGTGATGTGATGCCGCCGCCTGTGCGCTCCCCGCGCTGCATGTTGTCAGCCCCAGCTGTCACCAGGTCACTGCTTAATGTCCTAACCAAGACTTTATATCATCCAGGGAGACGAAGCTGATACGAGTCAGAGTTGTAGTAATCACATCCCTGTGTTCTCAAGACTACATGAAGACATTGAGATCTTTAAATCCCTGAGAAACCTCCCCATGGCCGGTAACCTGATTCTCCAGCTGCGTCCTGAGATGTCCGGATTCTCCGGCCTGGAACCTTTACATCTTAGCAGGAATGATATTACCGCAATTGGCAGCAACAGCTCCCGGGGCCTGTCCAAGATCTTCTCTCTGGACCCGTCCCAAGATCTCCTCTCTGGACCCGTCCCAAGATCTCCTCTCTGGACCCGTCCCAAGATCTCCTCCCTGGGCCCGTCCCAAGATCTCCTCTCTGGGCCCGTCCCAAGATCTCTTCCCTGGGCCCGTCCAAAGATCTCCTCTCTGGGCCCGTCCCAAGATCTCCTCTCTGGGCCCGTCCCAAGATCTCCTCTCTGGACCCGTCCCAAGATCTCCTCTCTGGACCCGTCCCAAGATCTCCTCTCTGGACCCGTCCCAAGATCTCCTCTCTGGACCCGTCCCAAGATCTCCTCTCTGCACCCGTCCCAAGATCTCTCTGCACCCGTCCCAAGATCTCCTCTCTGGACCCGTCCCAAGATCTCCTCTCTGGACCTGTCTTCTAATAAACTCTTCTCGCTTCAACGCAGCCGCTGGAACCCCTGAACGGGACCCTGAGACTGGGAGGGAACCCCTGGAACTGTTCCTGCACACATAGGGAGGTCATTCTCTTGTTACAAGGTAATACCCTGTTTATCACACTTTACAATTTATCAATGTACAGACTAGTATGGGTAATTTGCAGCAAGATGCATTGATAACTAAATATAACATAAATGTGGCTCATTTTACATGTACATACAGATTTTGTCTTGGATGGAATATTACGTTTTAATATATATTAATATATATTAATATTTAAGTGAGATTCAAGGGCTGGAAATTAATGGTGGTCTTCTAGCTATAGGCTTTTTTCTCTTGTTTATGCTTCCTACAATGCTGGTGGCGAGATGTGTAAGAGATGTAGATCAGTATTAAGCCAATACCTATAGCCACATGGCCGGGTTTTGAGAATTTTATATATATATATATATATAATGTATATAAATACACTAACTAGGTATGGCGAATTAGGTATGATGTCTGAAGATGAGGGGCTTAGGAATAAAGTGGAGGGGCCCCTTGCATGGACATAGGGCCTGCTCTGCTACATTGGAAGTACATGCAGGCATGTGGCAAGGAATGCCTCCATGACTTTGGTTATAGTTCACACAGTATGGCAACAGTTTACCATGCAGGAGGTTCATGGTTCAAATCTTGGCCAGGACAAGAATTAAAATTTTATGTAAATAATGCATGTAGCTAAATGTGTGTATGGTTAAGGGTTAGGGCAGGGGTCGGCAACCCCCGGCACGCAGCCCCCTGAGTCCTGGCACGGCGTCCGACTGTTCAAAATGACAGCCGGAGAAGAGCTGAACTGCTGCACAGTTCCTCCCAAGCACCTTTGTGGGCAACTGTGGCATACTATGTGTTTCCGTGGGCAACTGTGGCATACTATGTGTTTCTGTGGGCAACTGTGGCATAAGATGAATTGGGGGCACAATTATGAGGTATGATGTGACCTGGGGCACTACTGTGCGGCATAACATTTACTTTTTGCTGGTCCCTTACTGTTAATATATCAGCCTCATAAAATGAGAGATATATATATATTATGCCACAGTTGCCCACAGAAACACATAGTATGTGAGAAATACAAGTTTGTACTGAGATTTCTGCATTGACATGAGACTTGTGTGGTGGGGTACAGGTGTGGGGGAGCGCATATGCAAAGGGTTTAGAGTGTGGGATTAGAGGTAATGGGAGAAATGCAAATTTTTACTGATATTTCTGCATTGACATGGCGTATAAAACAGCTGTCATTTCACAGTAATCGTCCGTCATTCCACGTTATGAGACTTGTGTGGTGGGGTACAGGTGTGGGAGAGCGCATATGCAAAGGGTTTAGTGTGTGGAATTAGGGGATAGGGGAGAAATGCAAATTTTTACTGATATTTCTGCATTGACATTGCGTATAAAACAGCTGTCATTCCACAGTAATTGTCCGTCATTCCACGTTATGAGACTTGTGTGGTGGGGGAGCGCATATGCAAAGGTATTAGTGTGTGGGATTAGGGGTAATGGGAGAAATGGGGGTGTTTTTTTGGGGGGGAGAAATGCACATTTTTACTGATATTTCTGCATTGATATGGTGTATAAAACAGCTGTCATTCCACAGTAATTGTTCGTCATTCCACGTTATGAGACTTGTGTGGTGGGGTACACGTGTGGACGAGCGCATATGCAAAGGGAAAGGGATTAGTGTGTGGGATTAGGGGATGTCTGAGAAATATGGGGATTTTTTGGGGAGAAATGCAAATTTTTACTGATATTTCTGCATTGATATGGCATATAAAACAGCTGTCATTCCACAGTAACCGTCCGTCATTCCACGTTATGAGACTTGTGTGGTGGGGTACAGGTGTGGGGGAGCGCATATGCAAAGGGTTTAGTGTGTGGGATTAGGGGTAATGGGAGAAATGGGGGTGGTTTTTTTGGGGGGGAGAAATGCACATTTTTACTGATATTTCTGCATTGATATGGCATATAAAACAGCTGTCATTCCACAGTAACCGTCCGTCATTCCACGTTATGAGACTTGTGTGGTGGGGTACAGGTGTGGGGGAGCGCATATGCAAAGGGTTTAGTGTGTGGGATTAGGGGTAATGGGAGAAATGGGGGTGGTTTTTTTGGGGGAGAAATGCAAGTTTTTACTGATATTTCTGCATTGACATGGAGTATAAAATAGCTGTCATTCCACAGTAATCGTCCGTCATTCCACGTTATGAGACTTGTGTGGTGGGGTACAGGTGTGGGGGAGCGCATATGCAAAGGGAAAGGGATTAGTGTGTGGGATTATGGGATGTGGGAAAAATAGGGGTGTTTTTTTGGGGCGAGAAATGCAAATTTTTACTGATATTTCTACGTTAAGATACTTGTGGGGTTAGGGTTATTGGGGATAGGGGTTAGGGTGTTGGTGTTGTTAGGGTTAAAAGGGTTAAGGTTAGGGGTTAGGCATTGGGGTTAAGGGTTATGGGTTAAGACATATTAGGGGGTTACGGGTTAGGGTTACGGGGTTAAGGTTAGGGGTTAGGGACATGTTCGGGTTATGTTAGGGACATATTAGGGTTAAGGTTAGGGGACATATTAGGGTTAGGGACATGTTAGGGTTAAGGACATATTAGGGCTATTAGGGTTAGGGCTATTATGGTTAAGGGTTGGGTTTAGGGGGCTAGGACATATTAGGGTTAGGACATATTAGGCGTTAGGGTTAGGGGTTAGGACTTATTAGGGGTTAGGGTTATTTACTTATTTACTCTTTCTTTTTGAGCGCTTTCCTATTGCTGGACATATTAGGGTTAGGACATGTTAGGGTTAGCACATATTAGGGTTAGGGGGTTGGGGTTAGGGGTTAAGGTTGTTGGGGTTAGGACATGTTAGGGTTATTATGGGTTAGGGTTAGTGTGTTAGGGGGTTGGGGTTAGGGTTATTAGGGTTGGGGTTAAGACATATTAGGGGTTAGGGTTATTTACTTAT